>NC_044917.1:24656055-24786143 GCF_003576645.1 Ipomoea triloba
CTTTTTCATTTTCTATCAATTAGGTGTCAATTAAGGCACAAATATGCATAGGAGTTATATTATTCTTATTATTATTATTATTATTATTATTATTATTATTATTATTATTATATATTATATATAATATGATTGACATTCGTAATATATTAGCATATATATAATATAATATGATTGACATTTGTAATTTTTGTATCTCAGCCAGAATTCGTAATTCGTGTATTTTTTGATAGCATATATATAATATAGTATGATTGAAAATATTTGTTACGATTTAATGATACCCGTGCGATGCACGAACTAACAATTTGAAATATTTAGATTATTTTCATATATGAAAAGAAGATATTAGATTTATTCATTTATATAGTTTCGTTATTTAATAATTATGTTGATTTAATATGAAAAAGTTATGAATATTGTAACCCCTCGGTTTTTCCGACAAAGTTAAGGTTCGAGAATATATATTTTTAAGCTATGACATTATGAGAAGGTCTCTCGGTGATCGAAAGAATTTTTTTTTTCTTACTAGTTATTAATAAGCTGCGATCTACGTACCGGTCACGAACCGAAAAATTTTTAAGGATGTATATTCAGTTCGAATTTTCCTAGAAATTGAATTATTAAGTATGATACGATTAAGCCTGAACTTCTAGTTAGTTCAAGTAAAATTTTAAACGGACTGTAAGGGGTAAAATTGTTACGAACCTTGTACCTATATTTCGCGAGATACCGAAAAATTCCCAATTTGAGGGATTAGCGACGGGATTATTTTTAGGATAATTTTGGTGTTAGAATTTTCCCGAGTTAAGCTATAATCCTCCGAACTTTCATCTGATTTAACCCCAAACTGGCAAAATAAATTAAGATCTTCCTAGAGACACCATAGGGAGTTGACATGTGGCAAACATAATCCCAACTTGGATTGGATCATTAATAGCATGTCATATAGGTATGGGAATGTTGCACTTGATTTCTTAATCTTCAAGCTAAGCTCACATCATCTCTCTCTCATCCTCTCCATCTCATTTTTTTCGAAAATCCCTTAAGGCAAGAGGAAGAAGAAATTAGCTTAGTCTTACACTTGTGATCAAGAGCTCCCAAGCATTTCTTCAACTCAAGTGTCTAAGTGTAGGTAAGACTTTAGACTTTGTTTGGGTAAATCCTTCCTAGAACTTAAGTGTAAACTAAAGGTGCATGAAAATGTTGTTGTTATGGTGATATTTTTAGGATCTTTGGTGGAGGACTCAAAAGGGAGGAAACCAACAACTCCTACGGTTTTTAGGATCTTCCAAAGAGGTAAGGAATCCCTTAAGTTGGCTCAATCACTTGAAGGTGAACAAATGCTAGTAAATTACGTGACTAGGAAATTTTACGTGAAAAAAAATATGTGTTAAGTTGTGGATCTACAAGTTGGCTCAAAGAAATTACACTTTAATGTTTAGTAATTTTTGTATGCATGTTTATAGCTAGTTTATGCATGTATAGGTTGTATTTATGTCCATATAGGCTTATACTTGTGAAAATATTGAAAAAAATCAAGTTAGTCTCTGGCAGTAACTTCCGAGATTTATTGGGAAAAATTGGTAAGGTATTTTGACTCCATTTTTCTCAGACATGTAGTTCAATAAGTGTAGAACCCGCATATAAAATTTCGTAAGGATCGGAGTGGTATAAGTACGGTTTTCGAATTTTTTTTCCAAAACTGGTCCAGAGAGAAAAATATTCTGGACAGCACACTGCCAAGGGCAAAAAGGGAATTTTCTGTGTTTATTCGTGGATCAAAATGACCAAAACTTTTTATGGACATCAAGTACTATAAGTTGGGGTTCTACCATAAAAATTTCAAGTGAAAAAGAGTTCGGGAACTATTTTTACCGGCTCAATCTTTCGGACTGCGCCAACTGAAATCTTCTGGCAGAGAGGCTGGACGCGGTCCGGACGCCTGCGTCCGCCGTGCGTCCGCTGGTGCGGCCAGCCGCGAGTCCGCGCGACGCGGACTCGTTTTCGACTTGTTTTTGACCAAACTTTTCCCCGATGTTTTTAATCCCGAGTATTGCGATGTTTTGAAGGCCTACGGGCAATCGGGTGAATTTTTGAAGACTCAAATATTATTTTTGTGCATTATAATTACTAATTTAGAGAAAAATGGTGTTTTAAGAATTATCGTGACTCTCGTACTTGGCTTTTCGTAATAGAAATAACGTTAACTAATATGTGTATTTTGGGGAATATATTCGAGCAAGTGTGATGGTTTTTGAGTCGTGTGAATATAATGAATGGTGAGGGGTTCTGTATGAATTGTTCATACTGCAGAGCGAAGTCTATTCGCTGAGTGAATGGTGAGATTTTGTATGATTTATTCATACTGCAGAGCGAAGTCTATTCGCTGAGTGAATGGTGAGATGTCTTGTATGATTGATTCATACTGCAGAGCGAAGTCTATTCGCTGAGTGAATGGTGAGGGGTCTTGTATGATTAATTCATACTGCAGAGCGAAGTCTATTCGCTGAGTGAAGTTGTGAGAATTAATTGTCGGGTGCCTCGAACGATAATGTGGGCGTTGTGTTTCTCACTTTTGAAATAAATGAAAATTCTCGGAAATGGAAGTGTTACGTGCTGAAGTTACTTATATACTGTGGTACTGTTTTGTTGTTAAAATGTTTGCAGGTAGACTGCGACCGTTGGGTAACGTTTATTTTATTATTATTATTATTGTTGTTTTCGAAACCTTTGTTTACTTTCGAGTGACAATGGATTTCCTTACTTAGCCGTCGTGCTAACTACACTTCATTGTGTCCTTTATCAGATGGAGTCTAGCGTGGGCTCTTGTAGCCCGGGGAACTCTAATAGTTCCTCCGAGTTCTATTTTCCCCTTTTTGACTATGATAACAATGCACACTTGTTGGAGGGTGATGACCCGTATGCCCCAGGCTTCGCTCCGGATCCTCCTGTTCCAGTCTGTGCTCCCGACTCGGTTCATGCTTCAGACCCGGTCTATGTTCCTGCTCCTCCTTCTCCGCAGTACAGCCCTCCCCCAGCTTACCCAACTACACCCTCTCGCGTTCCGGTTCGCAGTAGTCAGCCGACTTTTCTGGATAGGGCCCAGTCTAGGTTTGGGTTCTATCCCATAGAGGTGTTAGAGGGGAGTGATCCCCTAGAGTTCGTGGTCTTTTACCCCTATCCGTGGGATCCCAGTCCCTCGGAGTATTGGGAGGAGTGGTCTATGGTGAACACTCCTTGCTACTTTTTGGACCATATCACCTGGTTCGCAGGTGAGTGGCATCTAGTGTGGGGAACGTACACCGGACCGGTGTACCGCCTCTTAGAGTAGTTGGCTGGTTGGGAAAGTTCTGGGAGGAAACTCTTTTGTGTATATACCTTTTGTAGCCATGATGAGCTTAGTTGGCTAGTCAGTTGTACTTAAACTCTTGTGTATAGTGGTAGCTAGTGCAGCTACCCCTTTTTGCTCATCTACATATATATGTATGAAAATATGTGTTGGGGAATGATGATGTTGTGAAACGTTTTTCCTCTCCCTTAGCCTGTGCACCTAGAGTGAACCCCGCGTGGATTCGGCTGGGTTTGGTCTAGGTGTGGCGGTAACTACTCCGGATGTACGGTATAGCCGAGCCGGGGTGTTACAAGTTGGTATCAGAGCCCTGTTTCGAGTCAAAATTCTAAGTCAAACTTTTTGTTCGAGTCAGCTCTAGTTCGAGTTAACCAAGTTTCAAAGTCAGCTTAGGTTCGTTAAGACCAATCTAAATCATTGTTATAATTCGGCGAGTACAAGTTCAGAGCAGAGCTGGAACGGAGGCCGGGTGGCATAAGAAGGGGGTATTTCGCTTTTTAACTCGCAGAATCTTACGATTCTGGTTGTGAAATAATATGATCGCTATCTGTGTTCTCTTGCATGCGTTTACTTAAGCTGTTGTGAGTAAGCATGCTAGCGTAGCGCGCTGATTATTAGTACACTTTGTTGAGACCCTCGCTTAGAGGGTGTGATAAAGGCGAATATTAGGAAGAACTGTATAGGACTTGAGTAGGTGCTATACTAACTGCTTAACTAGCTAATTCCGAGAGGACTCTTATACCTTGAATACTAACTTAGGATCATCGTTCAGCAAGGATGCCACCGAGACGGAATGCACCTGCGGAGAACGATAATAACCTCTCTGCGATAGATCGAATGGTTCAGGCCATGGAAAGGATGGCTGAGTTGATGCTAGCTCAGCAAGGTCAAAACCAAAATCAGGGGCAGCCGAGAGTGGATTATGCTAAGGCGATAGCCAGCCGACAACCACCGTACTACGCAGGCGAAAAGGATCCGGTGATTCTGGAAGAGTGGATCCGAACCTTCGATAAATTACTCAACGCAGTGAATTGCCCTGCGAACCAGCGAGTATCCTCGGCAGTTTATTACCTGACGAAAGCTGCAGACAATTGGTGGGCGACGGTCGGACCTACTCTCCTGCAAGACCCAGCCTTCGGTTGGGAAGAATTCAAGGTGGAGTTGAGGGAACAGTTCTACACTGAGCGTATCAAGGGGATTAAGTGTGAGGAGTTTCTACGATTGAAACAGAAGGGAGCAACCATTCAGGAATACTACGATCAGTATGTTGAGCTGATGCGGTTTGCCCAAGAAATCGTACCGGATGAGGCGAGTAAAGCGAGGAGATTTGTTCGGGGTTTGGACTGGAGCATAAGGGGAATGATTGCGCCTTTTATGTGCTCTACCTTGAAGGAAGCGTATGACAGAGCTTCGGATCATTATCAGGTATACCTGGACCAGCAGGAAGCCTACGGCCGAAATAAGAGGAAAGCTGAAGACAACTCTCGGAAGTTTCCGGCGGGAAACAAGAAGGCCAATCAAGGCAGCTTCAACCCAGTGCAGGGAAGAGGAGGATTCAATCAAGGGAAACGTTCTGCTTGCCCGAGATGTGGGAGGGATCACCCCGGAGAAAACTGCCAAGGGATAAAGATCAAATGTTACAGGTGTGGTCTTTTTGGGCACAAGGCTGCTCAGTGCCGAAATCAAGAAGACAGTCCCCAAAAACCCCTGCAGAATGCGAATCAAGGACGGAGATTCAATGGGAATGCCGGCTGGAATTCCGCAGGAGCAGGAGGCCAGAGGACCAACTTCCAATCTGGGAATCCGGCGAACGCCACGCCCGGTTCCAACCACAAGGGAAAGCAGGTGATGGGAGAAAGTAGTGGAGAAAAACAAGGCAGGATTTACGTCGTCAATAGCGCTCAGGCTCAGGCTAGCGACGCCGTAACTGGTACATTCCCCATAAACTCAGTACTTGGATTAGTCCTATTTGATACTGGGGCTACCAATTCATTTATATCCTCTGCCTTCGCTGATAAACTAAAGTTAAGGCCTACGGCTAAGTTAGATCTCAACGTCGCAACGGCTTCGGGAGTAGTAGTATCCTGTAAGGATGGTTATGACGACGTTGCAATAGAAATAGCGGGATTTAACTGTCCCGGAAATCTCATTCGTTTTGAACTTGAAAGCATCGATGTAGTACTCGGGATGGATTGGCTGGATAAGTACAAAGCTCAGATCGTGTGTCATGAGCGAAAGGTTGTACTGCAAGGACCGAAGGGAAGAAGAATATCTTACCGAGGAGTTGGCAAGAACCCGAGCCACGGTTGTTGACGATGCAAAAGTTAAAGAAGTGTGTTCGCCAGGGATGCGAAGCATATCTTTGTTTGCTGCAAGACGCCGAAGTAGAGGAACTCGAGATGGATCGAATTCCAATAGTACGCGAATTCCCCGACGTATTCCCCGACGATCTCACCGAGATGCCACCAGAAAGGGAAGTGGAATTCACCATCGATCTTGTACCAGGGACCTCACCTATCTCAAAGGCGCCTTATCGAATGGCACCCAAAGAGATGGAGGAATTAAAGGCTCAATTGGAAGAGTTGCTGGAGAAGGGATTTATTAGACCAAGCGTATCACCTTGGGGCGCACCAGTGTTGTTCGTGAAGAAGAAAGATGGGAGCCTGCGACTGTGCATCGACTATAGGGAACTCAACCGAGTCACAGTAAAGAACAAATACCCGTTGCCCAGGATCGATGATCTATTTGATCAGTTGAAAGGAGCGGGTGTATTCTCAAAGATTGACCTATGTCAGGATATCACCAGGTGCGAGTAGCGAAAGAAGATGTACCTAAAACGGCGTTTCGAACGAGGTACGGACACTACGAGTTCACAGTCATGCCATTCGGAGTGACTAACGCCCCAGGAACCTTTATGGACTTGATGAACCGAATTTTCCTTCCGTACTTGGATAAATTCGTCGTCGCTTTCATATATGACATCTTAGTCTACTCTAAGACCACGGAGGAACACGAGGAACACCTCAGAACAGTGTTACGAACACTGAGGGAAAAGAAACTTTTCACAAAACTTTCAAAGTGCGAATTTTGGAAAAGAGAAGTCGCATTTCTAGGTCACGTTATCACCGAGGAAGGAATAAGGGTGGATCCAGCCAAGATACGAGCGGTAATCGAATGGGAAGCGCCCAAGTCAGTTACAGAGATCCGCAGTTTCTTAGGTTTGGCGGGTTACTATCGGAGATTTGTTCAAGACTTCTCAAAGATAGCAAGACCACTGACGAACTTGCTCAAAAAGACAACCAAGTATAGTTGGAACGAAGAATGCGAGCAGGCATTCCAAGAGCTCAAGAAGAGATTGACCACCGCTCCAGTGTTAACTCTACCTGTTGGAACAGAAGGTTATGAGTTGTACACCGATGCGTCTCACAAAGGACTAGGATGTGTCCTCATGCAAAATGGAAGGGTAATAGCGTATGCTTCTCGACAATTGAAAACTCATGAAGCTAACTACCCGACACATGACTTGGAACTGGCAGCAGTGGTATTCGCTCTCAAAATTTGGCGACACTATCTCTATGGAATTTCATGCAAGGTTTATACAGATCACAAGAGTTTAAAGTACATCTTCACTTAGAGAGATCTCAATTTAAGACAAAGGAGATGGTTGGAGTTGATCAAAGACTATGACTTAGAAATTCAGTATCACGAGGGCAAGGCAAACAAAGTGGCTGATGCCTTGAGTCGAAAGACAAACCATGCTCTTTGGATATTACCCGAGCAGTTATGTAAGGAGTTTCAAGGACTCAATCTGGAAGTGAAAATGGGTGATCAGGAGGGGCAAGAGAAGAAATTATATTACATGTCGGCTACTCCAACCCTATTTGAGGAAATCAAGCGAGCGCAGGAAGAGGATAATTGGGTGGAAAACATCAAGGAGAAGATGGTCGATGGAAAACATGGGCCATTTGAACTACACCCGGATGGGAGTGTAAGGTTTCAAGGTAGATGGGTAATACCAAAAGGGTGTAAGAAGATAATGGAGCAAATAATGAAAGAAGGCCACTACACGCCTTATTCAGTTCATCCTGGTGGGGATAAATTGTATAAGGACTTGAAACAAAACTTTTGGTGGTCGGGCATGAAAAATGATGTAGCTGAATTTGTGGCAAGATGTTTGAACTGTCAAAGGGTCAAGGCAGAAAGAAGTAAACCCAAGGGATTATTACAACCGTTAGAGATTCCGCAGTGGAAGTGGGACTCAATCTCTATGGATTTCGTGGGAGGTTTGCCTAGAACCAAGGCGGGAAACGATCAAGTTTGGGTCGTTGTCGATCGACTAACCAAGACCGCAAGATTCATTCCGATGAACAAAACGTGGTCAATGGAGAAATTGGCAAGAGCCTATGTGAAGCACGTGGTTAAACACCACGGGGTGGCGCGAGATATCGTTTCAGATAGAGACTCACGATTTCTATCACGTTTTTGGGGAGCGCTACAAGTGGCAATGGGCACTCAACTCAAATTGAGTACGGCTTTTCACCCTGCCACTGATGGTCAAACGGAGCGAACAATACAAACGTTGGAAGATATGCTCAGAGGTTGCGTACTCGATTTCCAGGGTTCATGGGATGAACAGTTGGATCTAATAGAATTCTCCTATAACAACAGCTACCATGCGAGTATAAAAATGGCACCTTATGAGGCATTGTATGGGCGAAAGTGTCGAAGTCCTCTATGCTGGGGCGACAAGAGCGATGTCGTTACACTTGGACCTCAGTACCTCCAAGAGACCATTGAGGCAATCAAATTAATTCAAGGAAGGATGAAAGTCGCGCAGGATCGACAAAAGTCGTACGCCGACTTGAAGCGACAATTCACGGAATATCAGGCGGGAGAGAAGGTGTTACTGAAAGTTTCACCCACTAAAGGAGTTAAAAGGTTTGGGAGGAAAGGAAAATTAAGTCCTCGATATATAGGACCTTATGAAATTCTGGAGAGGGTCGGAAATTTGGCCTATCGACTGGCCCTACCGATTGAGCTTGATAAAGTGCATAACGTGTTCCATATTTCTCAACTCAAGCGGTATGTACCTGACGAATCCCACGTATTAGGACCAGAGGAGCTGGAAATGGACGATTCGTTGACATACGAGGAGAGACCAATTCGAATCTTGGACTCGAAGACGCGAGATACGAGGAGAAAATCAGTCAAAATGATCAAAGTACAATGGTCGAACCACAGTCCCGAGGAAGCTACATGGGAGTTGGAGAGCGACATGATGGGACGTTATCCGGAATTATTTAATTCAGGTTAGTGGAATCGATCTAACTTTTATATGCCTAATCAAATTATGTGTTTAGACTAGGCATGCTAGAAATTCGTTTTAGGTAGGAAAAGGTAAGTAGAAATCAATTTTGATTCCATGAATGACGAAAAAGGTAGTTTCGAGAACGAAACTATTTTAAGGGGGTAAGACTGTAACCCCTCGGTTTTTCCGACAAAGTTAAGGTTCGAGAATATATATTTTTAAGCTATGACATTATGAGAAGGTCTCTCGGTGATCGAAAGAATTTTTTTTTCTTACTAGTTATTAATAAGCTGCGATCTACGTACCGGTCACGAACCGAAAAATTTTTAAGGATGTATATTCAGTTCGGATTTTCCTAGAAATTGAATTATTAAGTATGATACGATTAAGCCTGAACTTCTAGTTAGTTCAAGTAAAATTTTAAACGGACTGTAAGGGGTAAAATTGTTACGAACCTTGTACCTATATTTCGCGAGATACCGAAAAATTCCCAATTTGAGGGATTAGCGACGGGATTATTTTTAGGATAATTTTGGTGTTAGAATTTTCCCGAGTTAAGCTATAATCCTCCGAACTTTCATCTGATTTAACCCCAAACTGGCAAAATAAATTAAGATCTTCCTAGAGACACCATAGGGAGTTGACATGTGGCAAACATAATCCCAACTTGGATTGGATCATTAATAGCATGTCATATAGGTATGGGAATGTTGCACTTGATTTCTTAATCTTCAAGCTAAGCTCACATCATCTCTCTCTCATCCTCTCCATCTCATTTTTTTCGAAAATCCCTTAAGGCAAGAGGAAGAAGAAATTAGCTTAGTCTTACACTTGTGATCAAGAGCTCCCAAGCATTTCTTCAACTCAAGTGTCTAAGTGTAGGTAAGACTTTAGACTTTGTTTGGGTAAATCCTTCCTAGAACTTAAGTGTAAACTAAAGGTGCATGAAAATGTTGTTGTTATGGTGATATTTTTAGGATCTTTGGTGGAGGACTCAAAAGGGAGGAAACCAACAACTCCTACGGTTTTTAGGATCTTCCAAAGAGGTAAGGAATCCCTTAAGTTGGCTCAATCACTTGAAGGTGANAAAATTTCATAATGATCGGAGTAGTATAAGTACGGTTTTCGAATTTTTTTCCAAAACTGGTCCAGAGAGAAAAATATTCTGGACAGCACACTGCCAAGGGCAAAAAGGGAATTTTCTGTGTTTATTCGTGGATCAAAATGACCAAAACGTTTTATGGACATCAAGTACTATAAGTTGGGGTTCTACCATAAAAATTTCAAGTGAAAAAGAGTTCGGGAACTATTTTTACCGGCTCAATCTTTCGGAATGCGCCAACTGAAATCTTCTGGCAGAGAGGCTGGACGCGGTCCGGACGCTTGCGTCCGCCGTGCGTCCGCTGGTGTAGCCAGTCGCGAGTCCGCGCAACGCGGACTCGTTTTCGACTTNTTCTGGCAGAGAGGCTGGACGCGGTCCGGACGCTTGCGTCCGCCGTGCGTCCGCTGGTGTAGCCAGTCGCGAGTCCGCGCAACGCGGACTCGTTTTCGACTTGTTTTTGACCCAGTTTTTCCCCGATGTTTTTAATCCCGAGTGTTGCGATGTTTCGGAAGCCTACGGGCAACCGGGTAAATTNGCAGCCAGTCGCGAGTCCGCGCAACGCGGACTCGTTTTCGACTTGTTTTTGACCCAGTTTTTCCCCGATGTTTTTAATCCCGAGTGTTGCGATGTTTCGGAAGCCTACGGGCAACCGGGTAAATTTTTTGAAGACTCAAATATTATTTTTGTGCATTATATTTATTAACTTGGAGAAAAAATTGTGTTTTGAGAATTATTGTGACTCTCGTACTTGGATTTTCGTAGTAGTAAGAGCATTAACCAATATGTGTATTTTGGGAAATATATTTGNAGTGTTGCGATGTTTCGGAAGCCTACGGGCAACCGGGTAAATTTTTTGAAGACTCAAATATTATTTTTGTGCATTATATTTATTAACTTGGAGAAAAATTGTGTTTTGAGAATTATTGTGACTCTCGTACTTGGATTTTCGTAGTATTAAGAGCATTAACCAATATGTGTATTTTGGGAAATATATTTGTAAGAGCATTAACCAATATGTGTATTTTGGGAAATATATTTGAGTAAGTTGACAATATTGCGTCGTGTGAATGTAATGAATGGTGAGGGGTCTGTATGATTAGTTCATACTGCAAAGCGAAGTCTATTCGCTGAGTGAATGGTGAGATATTTTGTATAGCGAAGTCTATTCGCTGAGTGAATGGTGAGATATTTTGTATGATTAATTCATACTGCAGAGCGAAGTCTATTCGCTGTTGTATGATTAATTCATACTGCAGAGCGAAGTCTATTCGCTGAGGTATGATTAATTCATACTGCAGAGCGAAGTCTATTCGCTGAGAGAAGTGTGAGGTGTCTTGTATGATTAATTCATACTGCAGAGCGAAGTCTATTCGTTGAGAGAAGTGTGAGGTGTCTTGTATGATTAATTCATACTGCAGAGCGAAGTCTATTCGCTGAGAGAAGTGTGAGGTGTCTTGTATGATTAATTCATACTGCAGACCGAAGTCTATTCGCTGAGTGAATGGTGAGATGTCTTGTATGATTAATTCATACTGCAGAGCGAAGTCTATTCGCTGAGAGAAGTGTGAGGTGTCTTGTATGATTAATTCATACTGCAGAGCGAAGTCTATTCGCTGAGAGAAGTGTGAAGTGTCTTGTATGATTGATTCATACTGCAGAGCGAAGTCTATTCGCTGAGTGAATGGTGAGATGTCTTGTATGATTGATTCATACTGCAGAGCGAAGTCTATTCGCTGAGTGAATGGTGAGGGGTCTTGTATGATTAATTCATACTGCAGAGCGAAGTCTATTCGCTGAGTGAAGTTGTGAGAATTAATTGTCGGGTGCCTCGAACGATAATGTGGGCGTTGTGTTTCTCACTTTTGAAATAAATGAAAATTCTCGGAAATGGAAGTGTTACGTGCTGAAGTTACTTATATACTGTGGTACTGTTTTGTTGTTAAAATGTTTGCAGGTAGACTGCGACCGTTGGGTAACGTTTATTTTATTATTATTATTATTGTTGTTTTCGAAACCTTTGTTTACTTTCGAGTGACAATGGATGTTGTTTTCGAAACCTTTGTTTACTTTCGAGTGACAATGGATGTTGTTTTCGAAACCTTTGTTTACTTTCGAGTGACAATGGATTTCCTTACTTAGCCGTCGTGCTAACTACACTTCATTGTGTCCTTTATCAGATGGAGTCTAGCGTGGGCTCTTGTAGCCCGGGGAACTCTAATAGTTCCTCCGAGTTCTATTTTCCCCTTTTTGACTATGATAACAATGCACACTTGTTGGAGGGTGATGACCCGTATGCCCCAGGCTTCGCTCCGGATCCTCCTGTTCCAGTCTGTGCTCCCGACTCGGTTCATGCTTCAGACCCGGTCTATGTTCCTGCTCCTCCTTCTCCGCAGTACAGCCCTCCCCCAGCTTACCCAACTACACCCTCTCGCGTTCCGGTTCGCAGTAGTCAGCCGACTTTTCTGGATAGGGCCCAGTCTAGGTTTGGGTTCTATCCCATAGAGGTGTTAGAGGGGAGTGATCCCCTAGAGTTCGTGGTCTTTTACCCCTATCCGTGGGATCCCAGTCCCTCGGAGTATTGGGAGGAGTGGTCTATGGTGAACACTCCTTGCTACTTTTTGGATCATATCACCTGGTTCGCAGGTGAGTGGCATCTAGTGTGGGGAACGTACACCGGACCGGTGTACCGCCTCTTAGAGTAGTTGGCTGGTTGGGAAAGTTCTGGGAGGAAACTCTTTTGTGTATATACCTTTTGTAGCCATGATGAGCTTAGTTGGCTAGTCAGTTGTACTTAAACTCTTGTGTATAGTGGTAGCTAGTGCAGCTACCCCTTTTTGCTCATCTACATATATATGTATGAAAATATGTGTTGGGGAATGATGATGTTGTGAAACGTTTTTCCTCTCCCTTAGCCTGTGCACCTAGAGTGAACCCCGCGTGGATTCGGCTGGGTTTGGTCTAGGTGTGGCGGTAACTACTCCGGATGTACGGTATAGCCGAGCCGGGGTGTTACAAATATAGATATTTGCAATTTAAATATGAATTGATAATTAAGATGGGTAATTAGTTAAAAGAAAACTTTTTAATTAAAATTTCAATACAAATTATTTAAAATTACAAATTATTAAAAACTTCTTGGTAAATTATATTATTAGTTGAAATACAATTTCTTCTAAAGTTACCGCAAATACAAATTTTGAGACCTTTGGGATGGTTAACTCTAGATGCAACAATATACAATTGAGTATCGACAAAAACTGGTTTACTCAATAACAATTTAACATGAGATCATATTTGCTACTTTGCCCTTGAATTTTATTAATAGACATTGCATATGAAAGCGTTAATTGAAATTGTCTTCCTTGTGATTTGAATGGCAATCTTATATATATTTAAATAATAAAATTAGTGATGAAATTATAATCAATTATAATATTTGAAAATATATATTTATTTGAAATTATAAGATTTATATATTCATGCATGTTGAAATTGATTAATTAAAAATTATATTAGGAAAAGTTTCAATTACCATAGTAAGATTGATATTATTTTAAGTAAAAAAATCAATTACCATAGTAAGATTGATATTATTTTAAGTAAAAAAAAATATACAATAATCAAATGTGATATTATTTTAAGTAAAAAAAAATATACAATAATCAAATGAAAGAATCTCTATGTTTAATTACCATAGTAAGATTAAAGTGTTAAATACAGATTTATTTTTTTTTTTTGAAAATTTAAATACATGTTTGTAATTATGAATAATATGTGTGTTTAATTTCATTTAATCATAGACCTAATATGTGTATATTTAATTTTCCTTAATTATGTCTAAATATATGTATGTTTAATTTCGTTTAATTATAGACAAAATATGTGTATATTTAATTTTCTATAATTATGTCCGAATATGTTTTTTTTTTAATTTTCTTTAATTATTCTGTAATATGTGTACCATTAATTTCTTAATTGATTAGATAAAATCTATATAACGGAAAGTATAAAAAACAGTTTAATAAAAGTATAATGTGTGAATTAATTTCTTAATTACCATAATTATAATATTTTATTCAAAAGCAACCATTAGCATAATTTTATATGTGTAATAATATGTGAATTGAAATAATTTGCATTATTGTATGGACGTAATAATCTGTGAATTATTTGTAGGATATTACCAAATCAATATATCACTAAATCAATCAAAAACATTTTAAAAATCTAATTTATTCTTAGTTGTTGATTATTATAGTACTTGCATTTATTAAATTTTTATTTAAATTTACCAAATACCTCCTCTTATGCATACGAATTTATATCAACGGATAAAAATAATTAACACAATTAGCTATCATCTATCTATCACTAAATCAATCAACTATTAACTACTTACACTACAAAAAAATGCCAGAATAGCGACGGACAAAATCCGTCGCTAAATGAGGAAATTCCGTCGCTAAAGCGTTTAGCGACGGATTTTGTCCGTCACAAAAACCCTCCTCGCTAGAATTTTGCGACAAAATTTTTTTCCGTCGCTAAGATTTGCGACGGATATTTCCCGCGCTAAACAAAAAGATTCCGTCGCTGAATTTCGTCCGGCGACGAATTCGTCGATCACATTTGTGAGGGACTAGCGACGGCAATTTCCGTCGCTAAATGTAGCGACGGAGACTCCGTCGCTAAATGTAGCGACGGAGATTCCGTCGCTATGTTAACAATTTTTCCGTCGCTAATTTCTTTCTACGACGATTTTTGGACAAAATTTGCAAGGGATTAACGACGGATACTTCCGTCGCTATTATTAGTGTCAGATTATTCCGTCGCTAATTTCCGTCGTTATATGTAGCGACGGATTATATGGTCGCTAATTTATTTGAATTGAAGTTCATTTAGCTTGAACTTAGTGACGGAATTATCCGTCGCTAAAATTTTAAAAAAATTAAAAAAAAAATTTCCCACAATTAATATCACGTACCTGCATTAAATCTATTATATTAAAAAAACATAATCTGAGCTTGGCAAATATATTAAGCAAACATAATATTAATAAAGTTCCAAAAACAACATCAACATAAAAAAACATAATCTGAACTTGCCAAAATAATAAGAAACAGTGTCAAACAACATCAACAACATCCAAAAACATAATTGAGCTTGCCAAATATATTAAGAAAACATAATCTAATCATCTCCCAAGTCTTCGTCATTTGAATTAACAGAATCAGTAGTTGGAGGTTGTGGCGTAGAAGTGGTGGGTATGATGCCGTTGCGACGCAACTCATCCATCAAACTTGCAATCTGAGCTTGCATTTGAGTCTGCATTTGAGTTCTTTCAGCTTGTAATTTAGCCTCCATCTGAGCCTCCATCTCAACTCGCATGGTATCTAACATCTCCTTCATTGTATCTTGATGAAATTGTGAAGTAGCAGATGAACTACAACTATTGTCCTTGATAAATGAGGATGTCTTGGTTCCTAAGCCATAAATACGCTGCTTTTTTACCCCACCAACAACATCCACATACAGCTGTGACATGTTTATAACTGGTGGCTCAGTTGACCCTTCCACCTCTTGCGTTGCAGCATCATGTCGTGCTTGTATTTCTTCCTACAATTACATATTTATACAAAATAAAAGAAGTATACAAAGACATAATAATTTGATCTATTTTACATTATACTTACGGCAATTTTCTTTGACCTTTCATCAACAAATGCACCATTCTTCTTTTTGTGCATATGCTCAAAGCACTCAAACAGATTAGGCTCCTTTTGAAGTTCATTTCGCTATTAAACAAACAAAAACAATAAAATGATGCTTAAACGTCAGGCCTATCCCAATATATATAAAATAAATTTTTAAGTTAAGTGTATTACCAATTTGTGATAGTGCTCAATAGCAGATCTAGATCCTCCGGTATGTCGGGAACATCCAGTACCGGGTCCTGCCACCTCACTCATCCTATTCTTCCGCTGTTGCTCAGATTTAGCTTTAATGTCAGGCCTATCCCAATATGCCTCCCAAATGCGCCATGTATCTTCATGTATACAAGCTGGCTTCCCAGTTGAAGTTCGGTTTGACTTAAATTTTGAGACCATATCTGTATACCGTATGCCTGCTTGTGCTAAAAAAGCTTTACGAACATGTCGGTCAATAGACGCATCCCACTTGTAAAATTTCTGTAACATTACAAATTCATTAAATATAAGATTACAGAATAAGAAGTGATCTAATGACTACATGTCATATTGTATTAAAGAATAATCAGTCATATTTAACAAATAGGAACCCACAAGTAAGAATTCACATGGGAAAGATTTACAAATATTATTAATAGTTTTTGAAAATCTGAATAAAGGACTACAAACTAAAACGAAAATTAGTGAGGCCTACTAGAGTAAGATAAGTAATATAAACAGCAGAAAGAACCACAGCATAAATTTTCCCTTAACTCCATTCCTCTTTCAAGTGTAACACATGCAAGCAGTGAAAGAAATGCAAAGGTCAAACAAAGATTCACCTCAAACAAAGAAATGCAAAGGCAAAGTTATTGACAGAAATTTAATAACAGTCTAACTTCAAGAATTAACCACAATTTTCAAAATCATATCGTGAATTTACCTTAAATTCCTCAAAGTATGATTCCTTGTACTCATTAGGTATATTCTTCCAAGTATACCCTTCAGGATAGATCCTTTGCTTGAATATTGTTTTCATTGTAGTTGAACATTTATGAGATGGTATCAACCTGTACATATATAAGAAATGAATAAAAATAAAATAATATACACATAAATGTAAACATAATAAAACATTTTTACATTTTTACCTCCCATCCTCTACATGAACAATAGGCAAATCAGGACCAATAGATGATCCTTCAACTGATGAGGATGTGGGTGGAATAGTAGAGTCTGATGGAGATGAAATCGGCAAGCCAGTTGGTGAACCAGTAGAAACAGGTGCTACAATAGGTGGAGACACCACAGTAGGAGGAGGTGCCACAGGAGAAGGTAGTGCAGACGAGGATGGGCTAGAACTCGAAGGTGTAACCGATATACCTTGTCCACCTCCTCTTATGCGTCCGGTTCTACTACCACCTCTCATCTAAAATAAAATATAATAAAGTTAAATAACATATAAATATAACATACTATTTACTATTTAAATGTGATGGGCTAACTAACAGTACCATTATCACTATCTCCTATTACTGAACCTCTACTTGAGTCATCTATTTCTTCCTCTAACTCAAGTTCATCTTCATTGTCACCATGTTCGCCATCAAGTTCTATCACCCCACCATTTGGGTCATTTAAATGTGATGGGTCTTCATCTATTTGCATGAGATCATGATTGTCAGTAATTTCCTCTTGAAATGGTGCAGGTATTAGTGATTCTTCAGAAGATATAGATGATTCAGGAACTTCTACTTCAGATCTCGCTTTAATTTTGCACACAGCCCACCAGTCAAGCTTGTCGCGACGCAAACTTGGGTATGTACAATAATAAACCTGAGCTGCTTGCATTGCTAGAACGAATGGTTCATAGCGATTGAATCTACGCTTATGATTAACTTCAACAAGTTTATACTGGGAATGAACCTTCATGCCCACAGTTGTCGGGTCAAACCACTCACACTTGAATAATATTGTCCTCTTGACTGGTAAGCCAGGATAAGCCAGGATACTCAACTTGTACAACTTCTACCAATCGGCCATAGTAATCACTTTCATCTATACTATAATTTATACCTTTTATGCAAACTCCACTATTCATTGTTTCTTTAGTTCCACCATAACCAATGGTGTGGAATTTAAATCCATTCACATAATACCCTGAATAGGTATTAACACCTCTTAGTGGCCCTTTTGCAAGATCCTTTATAAATTTATTTGAAATATTGTTTGAAGCGCATCCATAACCATTGTATGGTACGCATTAGATGCTTCTTCACTAGCCATTTGAGATGGGGCACCAACATCTTGATCGACATCTACCCTCAGATTGGCCTCGCCATGGAAGCGCCAAACATAGTAGTCCGACACAAATCCATATTTTGCTAAGTGGAATTTCACGGTAGGCACGTCTAAAAACTTGGTGTTTTGACACTTGCGCTGATTACATGGACACTTAATTCTTTCCCCGTCCATCCAACTATGTTCACTAGTAGCAAATTGGATGAACGTTTCAAGACCCGCCAAAAACTCCTCAGTGAGAAGACCATTTCTAATTCGTGTATACATCCAATCACGATTTGAACTCATTGTATTTATCACCTATTGATAAATATTGTAATTGTTCAATATATACTTTACTATCAAACCTAGTTTCTACAAAGCATGCCAAATTGAAATGAACCACATGTATAACAATTCAATTCTACCTTATTTGGGAATTACTATCTAAAATTAAATCTTGGACAATTCTTAAAAATTTGGTTAATCATACTTTGCATTACAAAAATCATTCAAAGATTTCTTATAGTCATTCAAATATAGATTCAAATAATCATAAGCCTCCGGTACCCACAGGCGGTTTAACCGGAGATAACACAAGTGCCGGTACCCACAGGCGGTTTAGCCGGCAAATAAACAATAAATAAAAATTTTATAATTACCTTATCAACCGAAGAACTTGAAGATTTTTGAAAGTTCAAACTTGTCAGTTCGCAATACCTAGTAGTCAATGTTACCACACGTTAGCACGTGATAAAATAAAATATATAAATACCTTACTATAATTATTGAAGTATCCCAACACATAAATTTAAAGATTTTGTTGTTTTTTGGCTGCTTGCAATTGGTAGCCACCAATACTACTGTGTGTTTGTGTAAATCATTTTCTTTATGCACTATCTATCTGCTCTCAGAAACTTCTTTGCTTTTTCAAAATAAAAAAAGCATATTATATTCTGCCCAATCAGATTAATAGATTCGTTTTCGTTCTCTTTGTTCTACAGAACATTCTATTCATATTCATTAACATACATGTTGCACCAGCCTTTTACAAGAGTCAAACCTTTTATTTTATAATTTTATTAGCAATTTAACTACATATACATATTTACACATAGCTAGATACATAGATAGATACACATTCATACACATTACACTCTATAATTCAAAACATAGATACACATAGATACACTCTGGAATTCGAAAGAAATACATAGATAGATACATCCATAGGTCGCTAATCCATAGAAACATTTATCCATAGATAGATACACATTCAGACACATTCTGAAAAATTCACAGCTAAGGAATTACCTAGGCAGCGCATTGTTTTCCGGCGGGCGTGGAGCGTGGAGAGGAGAGGCGGGCGTTGAGGACCGCGACGGGTGTTGAGGACCGCGACGTTTGCGTTTGCGTTTCCGGCAATTGAGGACCGCGACGGGCGTGGAGCGTGGAGAGGAGAGGCGGGCGGTCGTGGAGCGACGGGCGGTGGCAGTTCGTGGGAGGACCGCGACTGCGGGTGCGACTGTTTGCAGATTGTGCGGTTTAGACTTTAGGGTTATACATTGTGCGGTTTTTTTTTTTTTTTTTTTTTAAAGAGTTAGCGACGGACTGCGTTCCGTCGCTACAGTACACACGCACACCCGGATTACTAACCTAGCGACGGATTTATAAATCCGTCGCTAGATTGCATAAGAACTTGGTTTTAAAACCCGGAATTATGTTTTCTAGCGACAGATTAATAAATCCGCCGCTACTCTAGCGACGGATTACTAAATCCGTCGCTAGCGTAGCGACGGATTCATAAATCCGTCGCTAGCTATTACTATAACTTTGTAATGCACATTTGTATACGTAGCGACGGATACTTTTCCGTCGCTAGATAGCTACAAATATTATTTTCCGTCGCTAATCCGTCGCTATATTAGTAAAAAAATAATTATATGCTCTCAACGATAGCGACGGGTTATGGTCCGTCGCTAATCCGTAGAAAATAATATTATTTAATCAGCCCGCCAAAAATCCGTCGCTAAAACGTCTCAAATTTATGCGCGGCAATTTACCGCTAAAATTAGCTATGGATTTGACGACAAATATATTCCGTCGCAATGTGCCGTCGCTAGTCCGTCGCTAACTTCGGAATTTTTTAAAATACATAAATCCGTCGCTAATCTGTCGCTAATCCGTCGTTAACTTAGCAACGGACTTAATCCGTCGCAAAATCCGTCGTTATTTTCGCGTTTTTTTGTAGTGTTAAGCCTATTTAAAGCATACTTAAGAAATGACAACGGTAAACTCTTGAACAATTCTTGGAAGACCTTGGGATCCTATTATCCAAAAAATTGTAACCTATCAATGGTGCCAAAGCACAATACCTTTTAATCACTTCACTTTATGAGCTTGAAGCTCACGCCATTGACGCTATAAAGCAAAGCTTAAATTCTCTTCCCATCCACACAATCAGCCCTGCAATTCCCTACTTCAGTGCCATAGACAAAACCCCTTCTCAATCCATGCATGCGAAGGTGCAGAGAGGGGATGGAGGTTTGGTGGGGAATGGAGAAATCGGTGGGCTGTTGAAGAGATTCATGAATTTGGAGAATGCAGAGATAAAGGAGATGAGGAGAAGTGCAAAAGTTCTACAACAAATATATCACACATCTATGGAGAATGGTGGTTCTTCCTATGTAAATATTGATGCTTTTATATAAACAAAAAACAACAGAACTTAAGAGAGATGAAAATTAGTGGTGGTGGCTGACTGGGTTTCTCCTTGTATTTATAGCCATAAAGAGAGAGAGGGAGGGCCATACACAATTTAGCCCCCTAATTAGCAAAATTAAGGGAATATTAGGTAATTGTGTCACTAAATTTAAGGAAATAAATTTAATAGGAGGAGAATAAATTTTGAGATAGGAATTTTGGAATAATTTTTACAAATTATTATTATTATAATATATATATATATATATATATATATATTTATTTATTTATTTATATAGATAGATATATAGATATAGACAGATATAGATAGATATAGATATGGATTTATCTCAATAAAATTATTGTTGACTTAACTAATAAATATTTAAAATTTGTAAATTACAAAAAAAAAACATTAATCTCACTTGATGAATACATAAAAAATGTACGTGTTCATTGTTTTATTTGGAGGTTAATTTCATTTTCAATAAATTAGGTTTCCTTTTTCATTTTCTGTCAATGAGGTGCAATTAAGACAGAAATATGCATGGAAGTTATATTATTATTATTATTATTATTATTATTATTAATTAATTAATTAATTATCATATTACTAAAATGCCCCTACGTTTGGGCGGGAAAATTTTAGAGGAGGATATTATTTTTATATATAGTATAGATATAGATTATAAAATTTGGGTATCATCTATACTTTTTTTTAAGGATATAAGTTAATTATTATTGTTTATTTAACTCTTATTAAATTATATTCTAAAACAATTTTTACTAATTATTTTCAATTTTATTATTATTATTATTATTATTATTATTATTATTATTAAAAATGACAAACCCATCACCCCTTGTTTTTATTATTATTATTATTATTATTATTATTATTATTATTATTATTATTATTATTATTATTACTACTAGTATTTTCGCCCGTGCGATGCACAGAATGGATTTGTTATAATATATTAAAAATATTTGGATCGATATATAATTATTTAAATTAGAACATCAAATATTATATTATTATATAGTGCAATTGAAGATATATTTTGGATCATTTATGTTTTTTGATGTTATCATTGCTTGAGTTTGAGCAAATAATTGCTCAAATTAATACCTAATGTGTATATCTACGCACGCGGTGTTGTAACTTTGGAGATTTTATATATCATTATTTAAGATTTTTATAAATTGGGCAAATGCACTTGTTCTCTAGCAACTTAGTTATAGGAATCAATTGTTATCTTAAACATATGTTTTTTGTCCAGATGTATAGCAATTTTGTCATTTTGTAAAATTATATGTAATGTCTGTATTATTATTAGTTTAATTACCATAATAATTTTTTTTTGAAAAATAAAGTACTTCATTAATGAACCAATGCAAATCTTTAGCAATTACATTTTGAATGAAGATAGGCAAAGACAACGTCCACTACTAAAAGTCAGACACAGAATATGCGGCTTGAGCAAGACAATGAGCTACCATATTCTATGACCTTTTATCAAACTCAACACGTAAATTCATCATAGTGCTCACAAGATCATCAATACAATTTCCTAATATCACCCCTACACATAAGACATATATTCCACACATGGTGGTAATCCATAGACAACATTATGTGCATCCACTTCAAAAATCACGTTCAACAACCTCATATGGCCTTGACCCACCTGAGAGCTTCTCGTGGTTGGATCTATCAAAAAATGCATCTTTCCATGTGCCACAACATATTAATAAAGGACGTAAAATGGCCTAATAATAATATTATAGTACACTATTCTTAGGAATTATACATAAAATCTGTATAATTATTAGATTAACTACCATAGTAATTATTAGTTAATTATACTAATATCTATGCAATTAATTCCTTAATTACTTAATTAACATAATAATAAAAAGAGAAAAATGGTCTAATAATATTATAGCATACTATTATCGAGAATTATACCTAATATATATATATATATAATTATTCGCTTAATTACCATAATAATTATTAGGTAATTATACTAATATTTATATAATTAATTTCTTAATTAGAATTATAATAGAAGGAGGAAAACGGCCTAATAATATTATAATACACTATTCTCGGCAGTTATACGTAATATCTGTATACTAAGATCTGTATAATTATTAGCTTAACTACCATAAAACAGTTAGTTAATTATAATATCTATGTAATTAATTCCTTAATTAGCATAATAATAAAAGGAGAAAAAATAATCTAATAAAATTATAGTATACTATTATTGAGAATTATACCTAATATCTGTATACTAATATATGTATAATTATCAATTTAATTATCATAACAATTATTAGACAATTATATTAACATTTATGTAATTATGTAACAAAAGGAGAAAACCGATTTAATAATATTTTAGTACACTATTCCTTAGAATTATACGTAATAGTTGTATACTAATATTTGTATAATTATTAACTTAATTACAATAATAATTATTAGCCAATTATACTAATATCTATGCAGCTAATTCCTCAGTCCTTATACCGTGGACCATGGTCCACAATGCATTGTGGACCATGGGTACTACAGTTATGTTGAACTAATACTACAGTTGTGTTGAACGGATACTGTAGTTGTGTTGAAAGGAAACTGCAGTTGCGCGAAACAGAGGCCACTTCATCTGTCTGTAAATGTAATTGTGTTGAACTGATATTGCAGTTGTGTTGAACAGATACTGCAGTTGTGTTGAATGGATACTGCAGTTGTGTTGAACGGATGAACGACCTTTGTTCGCGTAACTGTAGTTTCCTTTTAATACAACTGCAGTATCTTTTCAATACAGCTGCAGTATCCGTTCAACACAACTGCAATATCAGCCATGACTATGGTCCACAATGCATTGTGGACCATGGTCCACCGTATAATTTGCCCTAATTCCTTAGTTCCTTAATACCTTAAATAGCATAATAATAAAAGAAAGAAAAATTGTACTATTATCAGGAACTATACATAATATCTCTATACTAATACGTGTATAATTATTAGCTTTATTACCATAATAATTATTAGATAATTATACTAATATTTATGCAATTAATTCTTTAATTAGCATTACCATCATAATAACAGGAGGAAAATGGCCATTATAGTACACTATTCTTGGAAATTATATATAATATATGTATACTAATATTTGTATAAATATTAATTTAGCTACCATAATAATGATTAATTAATTATACTAATGTCTATGCAATTAATTTCTTAATTCTTTAATTAATATAATAATAAAAGGGAAAAAAAGCCCAAATCAAGAATTATACGTAATAATATTTGTATATATACTTATTTGACAATTATACTAATTATATATATATATATGTGTGTGTGTGTACTTATGACTATTATTATTATTATTATTATTATTATACTCAACTGATCAACTCTACATTTAGTTTGTCATGCATTGTGTTCAAATTACCTGTACACATACAGTACTTTCAACCACACACAGTACATTCAAATCAGAAGGGAAGACAAAAATGTTTTTAATTTTAGACAGCATGATTCAGCCAACAAATAATCAAAGGATTAAGGGTTAATAATCAGATTTAAGAGAGTTACAATCCAGGATCACCACCAGCTTTGAGCACCTCCCGGAGCCGGATCCAACCTTCTTCACCACGTCCAAACCTTCAACCACCTGGCCTAACACCACATGCTTGCCGTCCAGCCATTCTGTCATCGTCGTGCAGATGAAGAACTCCATCACAACACGGTCTCGTATATCCGCAAACAACTCCATCATTACACAGCCGGCTGGCTGGCTGGCTGCCGATGGTGATATCAAAGAAAACTCTAGGATTGCCCATGATATTTTCTCACTAACAGGAAATGCACTCAAATTGTCTCGTGCGTACTGCGAAGAACTCTTTGTGATTCGTGTGTATTCCTGTTTCAATATAAATTACTTACAAATAAATTTTCAAAAGGAAAGTATAATCAATTATAATTTCTTTCCATTGTATTGGTGTAAAATGTGGTAATTATAATTTTTTTAGGTTTTTTAAAAGGAAAGTATAATTAATTATTTTAAATTTTTAAATACTAATTTAAATAATATTTTTATCCAAATATTTGATATTACTAAAATGCCCTTACGTTTGGGCGGGAAAATTTTAGAGGAGGATATTGTTTTTATATATAGTATAGATATAGATTATTATTATTATTATTATTATTATATTATTATTATAAAATAACAAACCACCACCCATTTATAAGTAAATTTCATTGATTTCAAAGGATAAAATAGTCAATATACTCATTGATCCCAACAAGCTAATAGAAAAAAATACATTCATTAGCTTTTCAATTTTCAGCTTATTGGCCCAATAAGCGGAGAACAATAAGCCATTTACCAAACACTTCAAAATAGCTTATTGGTAGGTCAAACAATTAAACTTGATCAAATAAGCTAAAATTTGGCTGATAAGCCAATAACCAAACACCCCCAATATGTTGTTCACCAGGTTTACAACATAATTGGAACACTTCACTGTTCAGATTTAAATCACTATTTGAATAAACTAAGGGTGTGTTTGGTTGGGGGGTTTAGACATAGGGAATGGGTATGAAAGTGATTGCTAGTGTTTGGTTGATAGGTTTTGAGAATGCTACTATGGGTTTGGAATACCCCATTAATGAGAAAACCCAAACCCTTATTAAATAAGGGTTTCATTTCACTTCCTCCTTTCTTCCCCAACTATTAATAATCATTCCCATTCCACCCAACTTCCAAACATGCTAAATACTTTCACCAAAACCCATTATCATTACCAAGTATTTGATACCCATTCCGATTCCGATTCCCATATGCGAACCAAACACACCCTAAATTATTGGCCAAACAACTTTAAATAAAAAAGAACAACCTAATAGATAGTGTCAACAACTCAACATTCATTATTCTTGACTAGGTTGACAGAAGATCGATAAAATCAATGATCATTCTTAACAATGGTTTTACAGAAAATGCTATCATTCTCAACAATGGTTTTACAGAAAATGCTAAAAAAAAGGGGCCAAAAACTCAGCAATAATACAAGATGTAGTTTTCTACAAAAATAAACCAGGAGCCCAACAAAAAGCAGATATAGCTTTCTGCAAAAATAAAACAGGAGCCCCACAAAAAACTAGTCTACCATTTTGCATCAAAACCCAAAAGTAAAACGCCACCATACCAAAACAAAAGCGGTCTGTTGAATTACAAAATAATCTAATAACATCATTATGGAATTAGTGCTTGGGAGTTTGCCCTTCTGGAGTTGGTCTTTGTGCAGCTAATGCTTCTAAACTTGGCCATTGTTCTGCACTCAGTTTCTTCGACGAATGTCACGATTCTAGATTCCAAATTGATTTTAGGGTTATTCGTCTTGAGTGGAAGGAAAGATGATAATAAGAAATTATTGCTTTGCCATCTAATTTAAAGGTAGTTTCGCAGAAAAATTGATAGAGGACTAATAGTGGTAACTTTAGAAAAGTTGAAGAACTTGCTATGGTAGACTTGTAAGTCGATGACCAAAGCTGGTAGTGTCTCAAAATCAAAGGATCTTTAGTGAAATTTACTATTTTAAGATAATATTAAAATTTTAAAATAATAACACATTCTCTTTTTCTAAAACATTTATAAATATAATACCACATTAAATTTTTAAGAGTTATAAACATGTTATAGTGCAGACATTGTGGTCTAGTGGCACCAAGTTGTACTTTCATATGGGAGGTTCGAGCCTCAGTGAAGGCGATATTGATTTTTTGTCTTTCAAAATAAAATACAAATGCATATTTTGATTCCTTAATAAATGATATCAATAGTATTATTATTTTTAATAAATGTCTTAGTTAAGATTTATTTATTTTTATACTTAGGTAATTCCAATTCCACCGTACTAATCCTAAGCACACAGGATTTCACCTCTAGAGGCACTGCGGAGGTAAATCGTGAGTTGCGCAATCAGCCTACAAGTTAGACCTTCATGTTTCGAACTCCCACACTGTTGCTTGACTGTTGCCTTCAGCCATGACTTCAAGTCAGACGACGGACCCACTACGCTAAGCCTAAGAACCATATTTTAGATTATTTAATAAATGGGATCAACTATAGTATGTTTTCTTGGTAAATGGCAAGTGACTGAGACTTCAAGTTGATTTTAATTGTGATTTTATTACCTTAATTATTATTTTAAATGTAGTGTCAATTGTTTAAATGACAAAAACATTGATAAATTTGAGCAGTACACTCTAATAAGTGTAGATTATTTGCGAATTTTAACCCGTGAATAAATAAATTTATATACACATTAAAAATATTGCTATAAACATATAAATTAATTTAAAATTATAATGATTAATATATTTTGAAAGAAATATATAGTAATTGTAAATAAGTTTAAATATTAATAACTATATAGTCATATTTTATGATATTGAGTAAAATTATAAATATATAATATTCATAATCATGATGATACAATTATAACACAAGTACGTAAATAAGTAATCAATTTCTTTCCGTCAACCATAAGAACATGCCGTTCCAAACATTTCATAGGTCCTTATATGAAATAGACTAAGATTTAAATTTAATAATATTAAAAAATGATAATATCAAATAACAACAAATAATATTAGAAAATTTGCAACAATTTTTTAAATACAAAAATAATCATTACAAAAATTTCTGCATGCTTTACTAGTTTACTCTGAATAAAATTCCTAATTATTCCAAACTCTTAAACATTAAAACAACAGTATAATTAGAATTTAGAATTGTATTAGGATTCCTAAACAACAATACAACCTAATCTGCAATCAAAAACTAAGGGGGGTGTATTCAATCATGACTTTTGTAGATTTTTAAAAACTTTTAAAATGATAGATTTTAATAAACTTTTATTGACTTTCATAGAGTAGTCATTCAAAACTTTTTAAAACTTTGTAAAACTCTATAAAAATCTGTATAATAAACTTGCATAAACTTTTATCAACTTTTTTATTTTAAAAAGTCTACAAAAATCATTAAAATTCTAAATTGAATACATCCTTACAAACTTTCATAAGCAATTCATAACAATATTAAACACTAAAATTTATAGTTATAGAATTGTTCAAATAAAATATTTAAAAATATAATTACTTTTTCTTGAGAAATTAATATTTAAAAAAAATATAATTACTAGTTGCATAAAATAAAAAAAAAATTAATAATATATATAAAAATAATATTTGATATACTGCTAGCTAGGTATCAAGCAAAGAGCTATTATTTGCAATAACAATATGGGGCTACTAACAACAACAAGGTGCTTCTCTTTGTAGCCTCAAATTGCTATTGCGAACAATAGTTCACTATTCGTAATAGCATGTTGTTAAAAAAAAAAAAAGAAAAAATATATTATGAATAAACATATGAATATTATGAAACATATAGTAAAAATTGACGGTGATAGATAAAAAAATTGACTCTGTTCATGTATTTAGGAGAAAAAAGTTTAGAAGTTAGGGATAAAAATTAGTTCATAGAAAAAAAAATCAAAATATACAAGCAATAATGAAATAAAAATAATATTATTTTGAATTTTTATAGGAAGATTGTAAAGTTTAGGAGAGAGAAAAAAATTGATAGAGTTTAGGTATGTAGAAAATATAGGATAATGAAGTAAAAATAATTTATTGAATTTAGGTATAAGGTTTATAAAGTTTAAAATTTTAAATAAGGAGAAAAAAATAGAGTTTAAATAGAGAGAGAGAGGAAAAAAAAAAACCTCCAGTGTTGGTAGAAAGAAAATTTTGAAATCTTGGGGTTGGGGGTTGGATTTCAACTATTTATATTTGAGAAGGAAAAGTATATAAAAGTCTACAGAAGTTCTAAAATTAAAAAGTCCTTACAAATTCATAACTTTTTGAATACTACATGACTTTTAAAGATTCTTTAAAAGTTTTAATTGAATACCACATGACTTTTAAAAACTCTTTAAAAATCTTGATCCAATACAGCATGACTTTTAAATACTCTCTAAAAGTTTGAATTGAATACCTCCAAACTTTTAAAGTTCATAAAATTCTATGAAAGTCATGATTGAATACACCCCCCTAAATTCCTAATTTATGCAATCAAAATAAAATTCCTAATTATTCCAAACTCTTAAACATTAAAACAATAGTATATAATTAGAATTTAGAATTGTATTAGGGTTCCTAAACAACAATACAACCTAATTTGCAATCAAAAACTAAATTTCTAATTTATGCCCAATCAAAATAAAATTCTTAATTATTCCAAATTCTTAAACATTAGAACAAGTAAAAAATACATTATACATAAGATAATATAATTAATATTAATAATTTAATATACATAATATGCATTCTGGCATTTTTGGGCAATTCGCCAAATCGCCAATAAGCCAGTTCATAAAATTATTAAAATACTTAAATACCTTTGGCTTTGCAATTGCGAATCTGTGATTTGCGATTTTTGAATTGTGAATTGCGAAAGGCCGAACCGTTGAAGACACTGCGAATTGCGAAGGGCCGAAGACAATTGCAAAGGCTGAAGGCACTGTGAATTTTGCTAAGGCTCAGTGAGTCGGTGTGACTTGTGAGTTGTAAGCGGTGGGTGTGCGGTTTATTAAAATCGAAAACGTCGCTTTCAGAAGTCAGACAGTCTTCTCGAATCTGACTTCCAAACAATTAACCGTATTGTTTTTTTTTTTTTAATATATACTAAGTATAATTGTATAAACTAATATATATCTATGGGCCACCTTGTAGAGATGGGCCTTGGGCAGGTGCCCACCCTGCACTTGCTCCAGGGCGGCCCTGCATAAGAATTGACAGGACACCAATATCCAAACGAAGAAGACAATGTCGATGAT
The DNA here is from genome assembly GCF_003576645.1 of Ipomoea triloba. Classification (NCBI taxonomy): domain Eukaryota; kingdom Viridiplantae; phylum Streptophyta; class Magnoliopsida; order Solanales; family Convolvulaceae; genus Ipomoea; species Ipomoea triloba. Next base: position 24,685,419 of record NC_044917.1, read on the forward strand.
CAATGTTACATTTTTGTAGAACTCTCTCTCTCTCTCTCTCTCTATATATATATATATATATATATATATATATATATGTATATATATATATATATATATGTATATATATATATATATATGTATATATATGTATATTGAAATTGTAACCGTGGGTCTTGAATGTACGAAAACTTAAAGTTCTACTTGATTTTAAAGCCAAATTATCTTATCCTTTAATTAGATTGATTCAAACATAAACAAATAAAAGATAAGAAGAATAGAACCAGGACACACCAAATAATAACGCAGTTCGGAGCTAAACTCCTACGTCTGCGGGGCACTCACGACAGCCCAATCCACTAGATGTTTGCCAAGATTACAGGGAGATGAAATGCTAATCATACACAAGGTCCAAAACCTACTACATCAACATTTATCAAACAATCTTCAAAACATCTTCAAGTGATTGGATTCGTGCAGCCTCAACACGCCTGAATCAGCACCAGGCCATGAACCCAAAACCCAGTAATAAGAACACAGATTATGCTGGCACATTGTTAGGAAACTCTTCAGATTAATATAGTTCGAATTTCTCACTTGTAAGTTCTTAATTAAAGCTTCAAAACTCCTCCCTTATATAGTAAAGCCACTTAACAAACTCTCCCAACAATATGCTTGATATTCTCCTCTGAAAAATGCTGTCCACTCATTTAAAAACCAACCACAAGACTTGCTGAAATAAAACTGAATATTGTTAGGGAAAAACGCTGGGAACACTGCACCAGATCCAGAATTCGCAAGTTGTGATCCAGAAGCACTGTGAGCATTGAAATAGTCAAACTAATATATGAACTAACTTATACTATTAAAAATAAAATAACATAAGGTTTGTCAAATGATTTAGCCAACACTAATGTGCATCATTTGTGCACTTACATATATATATATATATATATATATATATATATATATATATATGCCCTTGTTCATATGAGGACCAATATTAATACGGGACTATGAAGACAAATCATATCTATCCAATTCAATACCTTAGCTTAATGGCTGAGGTCATGCATCCATAATTAAGGAGATTCATGCCTAAATATACTAATGGAGGGCAAAGAAGGGATTTGATACCAATTATAATTAAGAAAGGATTTAAATTAACAACATAGAGATAGGGTTCTAAGTATAATTATGGTAGAAAATCCTTTGTTCCTTAGAATCAAGTGCTGTCACGGTGGATATTCACAACAATGTTAGAAAAATTGATTTTGTATAATTTCTAAAGGCATGAATATAAAATCTAGAAAACACACCGAGTGATTAGTCGTTTGTGTAACCCCTCACTAATTCCAATAAGCTGCGATCATGCGTGCCGGTCACGAACCGTAAAATTTTTAGGAACTTGTGTTCGGACCCGTTTGTCCTAGGAAATGGATTTTTAGACATCATACTATTATTCTTGAATTTCCTATTTAATTAGATTAGCCCATAGCAGCCAAAATTTATCTGTGATCATACCTCGCGGAATTTCGCGGTGTACCGAACCTAGCCCAATTTTGAGGTTTAGACTGGAATAAATTTGTGGTTTCGAAAATTATTGGATTTAGATTATTTTCTACCGAGAATTCATCTGTTTTAACCCTTACCAGTCCAATTGAAGATATTTTTCTTGAGGAACCATAAGACTTTGACAAGTGTCACAATTTTATCCACATCTTCCTCATTCTTATCTTATAAGGGATGATCCAATGTGACTTAGTCTTCAAGACTCCTCATTCTTATCACATAAGGGAAAATATAAAAGCTTTGTTCCCATTTATTTTTCCCCATTTCCCTTCAAATTGCCGAAAAGAGAGAAAGGGTGAGAGAGTGTGTGATTCTTCATCTCCCTCCACCATTAAAACCTTGCTTCCATAGCCAAATTTCTTCACAACTCTCAAGATTATTCGGTAAGATTTCGATTTTATTCGGTAGAAAGCTTTGCATTCCTTCCTAGAGCTTGAATCTAAGCTTAGTTTCTTAAAATATTGTGTTATGGTGTTGATTTTGATCATAGGATTTAAGGTGAATTTGGGGAAAAGATCCAAGAGTTGTTCCTACGGTGTTAGTAAACCTTCTTGAGGTAAGGAATCCCCTTATTTGGTTGAGGTTATTTGAAACTAGATAATTGATAGCTAGGTTATGAATTGTTGTTGATTGGTGTACATGAAACCTATATGTTATGTGGTGTACATATGCTATGAAGTGGGGAAATTATGTATTTAGGTATAAATATATATGTATATGCCGTGTGTGTATATGTGGTGGGTGTGTGTGTCGTGATATGTGCATATATATATATATTGTGTGTAGTATGATGTATATATATATACCGTGTACGTGTGTGTGTGTTAAATATATGTTTGTAGTATAGTAAATATATATATGTGTGTATTATGTATATGAAACATATGTATGTACGTGTAGTATATATAGTTATGTGTGTATTATGTATATATATACACGTGTGATGTGTGTGTGTTTAAACTATATATATATATATATGTACATATATGAGTATATATGTATAATTAAATAAAGGTTGTATTATGTATATATATATGGTATGTGTACTTTATGTGAGTATGCATAAATGTGGAAAATGTTTTGTTGAGTGCATATATACATATGTGTAGTGTGATGATGGGAAATGTTTTGAGCAAAATGTTTTGAGAGACAAGACTTTTGAACTAAGTTAAGAATGGTGATTGATTTCAAAGGAGGACTTGATTTTGTGGAAAATGTCTAAAAAGTGATTTTGACTCAAGGAAAGGGAAAAGGAAGGAAAATGTTTTCAAACCTTAGTTCTAGTAAAAGTGGTGAAGGACCTTGTCTTGTAGCCTACGGGATAGAGAGCTTAAAGTGCCTTCCCGTATGGTGGTTATGTTATTGTATGACCAGTTCATACTGTGGGCGAAGTCTATTCGCCGAGTACTATATCACCCGGAAGGAAAAGGGTCTCTTGCGGGGGTGTGTACACTTAAGTATAGTCACTCTATTTTCGGGTAGGTGTCGTTCTTATGAACCTAGTGAGGCTAGCTAGGAATCATTCCAACGCGCCTATAAGTCCAGGGGATCAGTATTAGACCGGGCGATGACCACTGAACCCGAGTTGAACGATCCAAGTGGTCAGTCAAAAGTGGAGAAAGGATACTCCAAAGGTTTCACACTCACTTTCTATCTAGAACCAAGTGGATTTTGAAATATGAATGTAGTTACGCTGTAGCTACGGAGAAGAGGTATGTGAAAAGTATTGAAAATACCCAAAGGTTATGGGTGATCTCTCTGAAAGGTGAAAAGTGAAGAGAATTTCCTTATGAGGGAAATGTTTTTCAAAGAAAGTGATTGAGAACAAAAAGGTGGAATTTGTGTTTTTCCATTACTTGCTTATATGCTTAAATGTTTGGCAATATATGCTTTGAGTAAGTAATGATTATTGTATGACCTCGTCTAGAGGGAAAGTGATTCAAGATTGATATTGAAATTGTTGCCTGTTATGTGTGCACGTTGCTATGTGTAACTGTTGCAGGTAGAACCTCGGCTGATGAGTAAGGATAGGGTTTTGATGTAACAATTTTTTTTACAAAACCTTTATTTAGTTTTGAATAACCCGTGGATATCCTTACTTAGCCGTCGCGCTAACTACACTTCAATGTGTATTGTTTTTATCAGATGCAGTTTAGTGAGTACCTCTGAAGCCCGATGAACTCTGAATAGGATGGAAGTTGAGATTGGGGTCTACTCTTTGATGTAGACAGGGATTGTTGTTAATGTTGTAAGTTTAGCCTGTGCACTTAGAGTGGAGTTTGTCAAAGATGTGATAGAATTCACTCTAGGTGTGGCGGTAGCACCCAATTTTCTGCTGATAAGATGTAAGCTTCCGCAGCATATGAATACTGATTTGTAATAAATGTAAGAGTTGAAAATTGGGGTGTTACAGTTTGGGAGGAATGTGTGCCAATTGTCAATAAATTGTATGTTAATATTTGGAACATTGTGTATGTGCCTAATATAATAGACTGCTTGCCATACCTGCTTTAGACGGTGGGGAATAATTATGAAGGTAGTATAGTATGTATATTTTGAATTGAATATTGATAGCAATCGAAATTAGAGAACACAACATTTAAAACACAAAAATGGTTTCTCATTATTTTTAGATGCATGAATATAAAAATTGGATAAATTTTGAAGTTATTAATAGTCTATGAATAATGTGTGCCAAGGGTTATATAATTGTGTGCCAGTTTTAAATATATTACGTGTCAACCATGAGTTGTTGAATATAGCATGCATATAGGTGTCCGAATTTTGAACTTGTTAGAACTGAGTACATAATCATTATCACGCTTTTGCACACGAAAACATATATCAAAATCATATAAGTAAAACTGAATTATTATACGGTAGAATGCGTTGGATGTGCATACTCTAAGTTATGGTTTAATATAATGTGTGCCACGATTTGATGTATTCCGTGCCACGGTTTTATATATTGTGTGCCACGATTAAGTATGTTGTATGCACCCACCACCCAGACGAATAGGACAACACCGGTGTAGTGTGCGAGGTAGAAACTAGCCAAATATGGGAGGACAAATTTACACCGGATTGAGACAACGAAATAAAATACCCTCATTTTTAACAATACTTAGATTTGTCATGTTTTATTTTTTTTTATCTTATGTGACAATGTAATTGCCTCTTCTGCAAATTGTGTGTCCTCTTTGGACATGTTGTGTGCTGTCTAATATCATTTGTGAGCTAATCATGATGTTGTAAATCGTTTGTGCGCTGAATTGGAGAGCCTAAGGGGTGTTGGGGTGTTATTTTTAATAGCAATAAACCATTTTTAAAAAAAAATGTTGCGCTGACTAATTACGATTTCTATTAATATCCAGTTCAGAATATGCATACTATACCACGAATGGATTTTTTCCCAAACGCCTAACACATGTATGGCTGTCAGTATATATACATAGGCACACATTATTACCAACTTTGGCACACAATTAAATTACACTTGTCACATAACATTCTCAAACGAGTAATAACTCTAGGTTTTGCCCAGTTAAACCTATGATTAATTTTTCCCTAAATAAAACTAGGCACACAATAAATGAAAGCATGGAACACAATATATCTAATCAGGGCACAAAATAACTCCATACATTATTGGCCAGTACGATAGTGACACAACTTATACTCAAAATGTTTTTTTTTAGCAACAAAATTGCATTAGTAAGGAAGAAGCTATTTTTTTTTAGCAACAAAATTGCATTAGTAAGGAAGAAGCTAAGGGTTGAACTATTGTACTAGTCAACATAAAAAACATTGACAAATTTTATACAAAATAAACTATTGTCAACAACACAAGTCAATGTATGTATGACTCATTCAAATACATCAAATAGCACCTTGATATATTGTTTCTTCACATATCCACACAAACACAGGAACCGAAAGCTTGGATTACGTACCCGTGATTATGCCCTCGGAAATACATGTAAACTTTTTGAAGCAACCACAAGCTTAGTAATGCTTCTAAGCAAAACAAGCCAAATCCAACCAGATAGAATATCCCAACCAATACGTGGTCAGAGAAGACGTCAATTGCAGCAAGGATGCCCGTCAATGATTTTCCATGAAAGACAATTGGAGAAACTATAGCAACAAATATGCAAAATCCAATGTGGAGCAAGTAGAATAGGAAAAACCAACCAAATTTGAGTGCATTGTTGGTCCTCATTGCATTATAAAGGAACCTGTACCACAAAACATAGGATAGGGGAACCCCATTAATGCATATATTATAGCAAGTAGAAAGATCTTGACACCTTCACCCTTTATCAAACAAACAGTCATTTTCTAAGATTCAACTGGTATTTCATTGACTATATCATGGTTACTAATAGGCAAAAAAGGAGGCCATCCAGTTCTTATCATTGACAGGGACACTAGCTCCAGCAACAACATCTTCTCGGTGCTTGATGTCCCTTTCTCTCCTTTTCAAATCTGCTTCCCAAGCTGCCAGTTCCTTCTATTTTTTCAACAACGAAGTCACATGTGGCACACATTATTACCAACAGGAAAAACATGAAATACTTACTACATATAAAAAAAATTTAAAAAAAAACAATGGTGAAACAAACAAGACAAGCATTTATCTACATACTTACTGTTATTAGGTAAATATAGATAAAAACACAATTGCTTTATGATACAACTGACCATAATCTTAGCAAATTACACAAACACAGTAAATACCTATACCAAACACCCACCCCAGCCAACCAAAAGAAAGAAAAAAAAAACAAATTATACAGCACGAATAGAAAAAAAAAAACAAAGCAAATAAAAAAAAATAGACAATGCTACATTCGCCTACACCCACCGCCAGAAACCCCCACCGCCCATTGTCGGAAAACTCTCATCCCTCCTACCAACGACGATCGAACCAACCAAAAACCCATCGGAAAAATCCCATCAATAATGCCAAATACAACAACAATACCAAAACAAATCACAATTAAAAAAAAAGGTCGGAAAAACCTACCTCTACTCGCCAGCAAACCCTCTACATCGGAACGCCTAGATCGCCATCGGGAACCACTGAGATCCGCCATTGTTACACCCTACGCCTGCAAATATAACACCACCGGACACATGCACTGCTCCCCCGTCCCCAAAAAGAACCACCCATCGGTATACCAACCCAAAACAACACCGGCTGCCAACTGGAGAAGAACACAACAACAACGCAAAAAACAAACCCACCACAGAGAAAGGACCGTCACGATGCCTCCCCAAAACCAAGCGAAACGATGGAGCTGTGAAGTCGTGCGGAGTGGTTTGACTTCTACGCTAACCAGAAGAGAAATTAACTACCACTACAATTACCGTGCGAATAACCTACTTTTTTTTTTTTGAATACTACTGACTCTATTACAATGCAGTATCTGTTCATAACTACTTTCTCAACCTATTGAAGCACAAGAGTCACCACCTGGAAGGGTTTGATGCCACTGGACCACAAGGCTCGAACCTACCTTAAAACACACTACATTGAATATTAACATAAATAAAATACCACACAAAAGACCAGAATGCCCCAATCAAACTAAAATTACAATGCATCATCCAAAACACAACCAAAAATATGATCAATCCCAAGCCATTCAATACTATATATAATCTAACGTACACAAATAGCCCTCATAATCCTCTATAATATAACAGTCCTCACATGAATACATACATACATACATATATATATATATGTGTGTGTGTGTGTGTGTATATATCTATATGGATGTATGTATGTATGTATATATGTATATATGTACGTATGTATGTATGTATATATATATGTATATGTATGTATATGTACATATGTATATGTATATGTATGTATATGTACATATGTATATGTATATGTATGTATATGTACATATATACATATATATATATATATGTATATATATGTATATGTATATGTATATGTATATATATGTATATATATGTTATATATATGTACATATATATATGTATGTATGTATGTATGTATGTATACATACATACATACATACATACATTGGTTGGGAAAGTAGGTTTGCCCCATTATTTATACAAGAGCCCTTTTATGGTTTATTGAATTGTATAGCATAGAGGCTCTCCCTCGCGCGCTGGGAGATGCAAATCAAATCCCAAAATGAGTCTGAAAAGGCATTTCAAACAAGGTTCCCATCTCAGAACCACAAATCTGCGAGAGGTGGGTTGATGTCTCGATGTCCTTGAAGCGGGTAACTCTGGGTGACCTCACCCAACGACCTGATGAGAATGACTCTTGGCATTACAGAATTAATTTCATTAATTATTTCAGAGTTTTAATTCTTGATTACTGATATTTTGCTAGTGGGCGGAAGTTACACTCAAGTTATAATTAAATGCCATGTTAAATGTTATTTATCTTTTCCTCCATTATATATTTCCAGGTTGAGCAGCAGATTTGTACATAACAAGAAACACAGCAGCAACACACATGAAATACACTTGTTTCCTCCCTCAAAACTCTGTTCTTCCTCCGTTCAAGCTATTTGTGCTTCATCCCACGTTTTAGTTCGCCGGGTTCCAAGTTTGTGTGCTCAAACGCAGTAATCGTAATATGTTTTATCCCGGGAAACCTAGACCGCTGATAAGTGCATATTTGATCATATTTTTACCCCATATTTAAGCTCATTTCAACCACTAAATATTAATATTATGTTCATAATATTATTAAATTTCTTCATTGAGATAAATAATTGCAATTTGATCAAAGTTGATGAAGAGATTACAATTGAATGTAATTATTGTTTAGGAAGTGCTAATTCTGTTGTTTTTAGATTTATTATTTAGCCACCTAAACAATTGTAGTGGTGATAATGAATGCATGGGGACAAGAAGAAGTGATATTGCAGTGAGGCAAAAAGAAAAATGAGAAAGAAAGCAAATTAGACAATGGAATGATGATCACGTGAAGCAGCTCAAGTAGGATGACCAAGCAATTAATCAAGATCAGCCAATAATGGAGTCAATTCAATGGTCTTGATCACAAGGACAAATCAAGGCAAAAGTGGAACAAAATAATAATAAGCTGGAAGTTTCGCACAGTTTGTCCACTGCTTGGTATTTTGATCATATCTCAGCCTAGGAATGTTCAAATTACATGATCTGTATACCGTTGGAAAGAAGACTTCCAGGGCTACAACTTTACCAGAAATACAAAATTTGTAATTCTGATCCAAAAAGGGTCAAAAACAGCCTGGAAGTTGAAGCTGGGTCCATGTGACGTCCTGAGTGCGAATAATTCAATTCTGCTCCATTACTTGTTGCTCAATGACATCATGGCTTACATAATACTCCAATTTCTGATACTTTGCTGCCTATATAAGGTCCTCTCCACTCCCAAATGAAGGGGGAGTAGAAGCATAGCATAATGTAGAATAGATTAGAATGTTCATTTCTTTCTTTTGTATTTCCTTTTCCTTTCTTTCCCTCTTTCGTAATTTACATTTCATTCTTTTAATTTCCTTATGTATTGTTACTTTCCTTTCCGTATGCTCTTATTTATTTTTATGTTCTTACTTCCTTTATTTTCTTTATCATTTATGCTTTCATTACGTAATTAGTTTTTACTTGGATTTAAGGTAGGAATTTATTATTTATCTTGATGCTACCTTGCTTTTAATTTCATAAGGGTAGAATTATAATTATGGATCATAAGCTTGTTCAAGAGGCTTTGTTTGTAACTTGTTAGTAATTACTAGCTATTTTTATTGGCAAGTAATTGGAGAGTATTTGCTACAACGAAAGTTGTGTAAAAACTCGAGCCACCTCTTGTACAACCCAAATATCTCGCTACGAGAGTAGGAGACGAATTGGGGGGGTCCTTGATACCGAGGAGCCTCAAGAGTTCGGGGTTGAGTACTAAGAAATTAGGAAATGCCATTGCTCTAATTCAAGACACGAAATGATCTTGAATTCTTATAGTGTATGCCCTCTTGATCCATGATTATTTTTCTTCCTAATCCATAAGAATATATAGCATCTTGATAATAATAATTCCTAGCTTAAATCCTATCTTTTCTTATTGTATTTATTTCCTATTTTTAGTTTGTTAATTTATCAATTTATGCTTACAATTGTGCTTGGATTCTCGTAAGTGGGTTAAAAATCTCTAAAAGTAAATACTTGCACAACTACGTGCCATAAACGCCAATCCTCAGCGGAACGACAAATCAAAACCCGTATACTTATTTTTGACAACGATCAAAAATTGGCGCCGTTGCCGGGGATTGGCATATCTGGTTGTATTGTATAATTAATTATCTAATCTTAGCATTAAAATGAATGAATTTTGAAGGAGATCAAGTTTTGCTTTTATTGTTTAAGTGTTTTCTTAAGTTTGTTTAAATTTGGATACCTTTTGATTTATGCAAACTAGATCACAAGGTGGTCAAAACCTTTGTCCTTTAAACCAAGAACTCTCTAGAGAGTTAAGGAAGTTGAAGAAAGGCTCATCCAATCAGTTGAAAGAATTTGAACCAGTGGAGATAAACATGGAGACCGGTGAATCTAGCAACCCAGGCCAAATGTCTCCCAGAGGAGGTAGTTCCCGAGCAAGCCCGAGTCAAGGAGCACATACGGAGGCTCAACCCAATACCTCTCAAGATCCAGTGGCACCGGTACGAATACCAATCTCTACCTCCATGGAAAATCCGAATCTAAATCCTTATTTAGGAGGAGGATTAGGTTTTCAATTTCCACCGCAACTACAAGGGGCCAGGATGAAAAATTTTCCTCATCTTTTGAACCCAAATTTCTTCACAAACCCTATGTTTGACCCATACCAGAATTTCCCTCAAAGAGCCCAACCCTACTTCTACCAAAGAGCACAAAATTTTCAACCCATGGCTACTCATCTGGCTCCCCAATTTGAAGAAGAAGATTGCATTGCCTATCCCGGAATCGAGGCCAATAACTTTGAACTCAAGACTTCCATGATCAATTTGGTGCAAGCAAATCAATTTGGAGGTTCAAAGTTGGAAGATCCTAAGGCGCATATCACCCATTTCGACAGAATATGCCAAACTATCAAGATGAATGGGGTGTCTATGGATGCAATCAAGCTGCGATTGTTCCCATTTTCGTTGAGGGATCAAGCTCTGAGTTGGCTCAATTCCTTCGGGCCAAATCATTTCAACACATGGGACCAACTGTACAAATCTTTCATGCAAGAATACTATCCACCCTCCAAGGCTGCAAAATTGAAGAAGCAAATCCAGAATTTCCAGCAATTCGGAAGTGAAAATCTGTACGAGGCATGGAAGAGGTTCAAGGATCTCAGGAGGCAGTGTCCTAGGAATCTCCTATCTCCTGGGGATTTCATTTCATCTTTTTACGAAGGATTGCTGGACAACTACAAGACAGTGTTGGATACTTCTTCTATGGGGGGAGTGTTTCTTGATATGACGCCCGATCATGGAGAGCAGCTGATAGAAAGAATCACAGCCAACACTGCGTATTGGTACAATGAAAGAGTCGAGCAACCAAGGAAAGAGAAAGCAGTAGGTATGTTTGAAGTGGATGAGAAGGTTGCCATGCAAGCCCAACTGGATTCGATCCAACACATGTTGAAAGAAATGGTGTTGAATAAGAAGGCGAATGCTCAGTCAGTCATTTCCTCATCCCAGATGCCACCCACACCACAAGCCTACTCGATGGTACAACCAACAACTCCAAGCCCACCACCATCTTCAACTATGGCTATGGTGCTCAGTTGCGCTATTTGTGGCGGTGCTCATGCTTCTCAAAGTTGTCAACTATTGGAACCTGGCAGCCACAACTCTTATTCAACTGTAGAGCAAGTTGACATGATTGGATACCAAAGACCTCAAGGCCAAGCGCAATGGAGGAATCAAGTCAATCCTTCTTGGAGCAATCAAGGTTTTCAAGGGAGAAATCCACCTCCTGGTTTTCAAGGCAACCAAGGCTTTAGAGGTGGATATCAAGGCAACCAGCAATGGAGAGGAAATCAAGGACATGGTACGAGCCAAGCAAATACTCAGAATCAGCAAGGGTTTTCACAATCATCTCAAGATCCGGATATGAAAACCTTCATGAACATGATTATGACACAAATGAGTAAATTGCAAACCGAAGTTGAAGGTCTTCGAGCTCAACAACAAGGAGGAGGTGCCCAAGCTTCTACCCAACCTTCATTTAATGGTAAACTTCCAGCAAGCACTGAAAATCCTAGGAATCAAGTCAATGCTGTTGTAACTAGAAGCGGGAAGTCTTTGACTGATCCACCCTTTCCAGATGATAACATTTCTCTTGAAAATGAAGGGAAAGAAAAAGAACTTCTACCACAAAAAAGAGATCCTGAAGGACAAGTGCAGACAAAGGAGGATACTAGCCAAGGTAAAAAGAACAAGGGCAAGCAAATTGATGATTCAGTGATTCCTTGCAACTTATTGCCATTTCCACAAAGGTTGTGGAAGTCCAAAGAAACCGAGAGGGAGAACAAATTCAAAATGATGATTGACAAGTTGGAGATATCCATGCCTTTTGTGGATGCTGTTACTCAAATACCATCGTACAAGAAATTCTTGAAGGATATTTTGAGTAATAAAAAGAAGCTGCAGAAGAGTGCAGTGATAGATCTTAGTGAGGGAGCATTGGCATGCGCTGCAATATAAAAGAATCTACCACCGAAGTTGAAGGATCCTGGAAGTTTTGCTATTCCATGTATCGTTGGAGGATTTGTTGTGGGTCGTGCTCTATGTGATCTCGGAGCTAGTGTGAGCCTCATGCCTTACTCCCTTTGCAAGAGGCTCAACCTTGGAGAGCCGAAACCCACTACCATGACACTTCAAATGGCGGATCGCTCAATAAAGCGCCCAGTGGGAGTATTAGAAGACATCCCAGTAATGATCGATCAATACTACATCCCGGGAGATTTTGTGATTCTTGACATTGAGGAAGATGCCAAGGTACCCATAATCCTTGGTAGACCATTTCTAGCCACAGCTGGGGCGATTATTGATGTAAAAAGGGGGAAGCTTGTTATGGAAGTGGCCGATCACAAGATTGAATTTGATATATTCAAAATGGCCAAACACCAACCAACTTACATTGATGAATGCAATATGGTGGAAATTTGTGAGGTAAACCCTAGTGAAGTCTTGAAGATTGACAAAGAGTATTCGATTGTTGAAGAACTTCTTGAGAAATTTGGAATCTGCACCCAAAAGGAGATGGACACAGGCGAGCAAGGGATTTTTGATCAAGGTGAGGCAGGAGAAAGAATTTTTGCTGCTCTTGACCCGCTAGGAGAGGAACATGCACCAAAGGTAGAACTAAAACCTTTACCTCCTAGTCTAAGGTATGTTTTTCTGGGCTCTAACTCCACTTATCCTGTAATTGTTAATTCTTCTTTGCATAGTGATGAAATTGATAAGCTGCTTAATGTGCTTAGAAAACATAGGAGGGTAATTGGTTATACTATTGGTGATTTAATTGGCATTGATCCTAAGTACTGCATGCATAGAATTTATTTAGAAGAGAATGCCAAACCTACTGTTGAACCCCTTAGGAGATTAAATCCCAATTTGAAGGATGTAGTTAAGAAGGAAATTTTGAAATTGCTTGAGGCCGACATTATATACCCTATTTCGGACAGCAAGTGGGTGAGTCCCATACATGTTGTTCCGAAAAAGGGCGGTATAACGGTCATTGAAAATGACAATAATGAGTTGATTCCTACTAGACTTGTTACTGGTCATAGAATGTGCATTGATTACAGAAAATTGAATAAGTCTACTAGGAAAGATCATTACCCCCTTCCATTTATTGATCAATTGCTTGAAAGAATGTCCAAGAATGAATACTTCTGTTTTCTAGATGGTTTTTCAGGATATTTTCAGATTTCTATTCACCTAGATGATCAAGAAATGACAACATTCACATGTCAATATGGCACCTTTGCTTTCAAAAAGATGTCATTTGGTTTGTGTAATGCACCAGCTACTTTTCAAAGGTGCATGATGGCAATCTTTTCTGAAATGGTGGAAGAAATCATGGAAGTATTCATGGACGATTTCTCAGTTTATGGTAAGTCGTTTGATGATTGTTTGATAAATCTTGATAAAGTTCTGTGCAGGTGCCAAGAAGTCAATTTAGTTCTGAATTGGGAGAAATGTCATTTTATGGCAACTGAAGGCATAGTTCTTGGCCACAAAATTTCAGCAAGGGGAATTGAAGTAGACCCGGCAAAGATTGAAGTCATTTCAAAATTGCCACCCCCAAGCTCGGTAAAAGGAGTAAGGAGTTTTCTTGGTCACGCTGGGTTTTACAGAAGATTCATCAAAGATTTCTCTAAAATTGCAAAACCCCTCACGCACTTGCTTGCGAAAGAGGTGGCGTTTAATTTTGATGAATCTTGTCTTATTGCTTTTAACAGATTGAAGGAAGCTCTGTGTCATGCTCCAATCATTCAACCTCCTGATTGGAATCTACCGTTCGAATTGATGTGTGATGCGAGTGACTATGCAGTTGGGGCGGTGCTATGCCAAAAGAAGGACAGGTGCTACTATGTGATCCATTACGCAAGCCACACACTTGATGATGCTCAAGTCAACTATGCAACAACTGAGAAGGAGCTTCTTGCGGTGGTGTTTGCTATAGAGAAATTTCGGTCCTATTTGCTTGGGAGCAAGGTGATAGTTCACACCGACCATGCTGCTTTGAAGTATTTATTCCAAAAGAAAGATGCAAAGCCGAGGCTGATCCGATGGGTGCTCCTACTTCAAGAATTTGATCTGGAGATTAGAGACAAGAAGGGATCCGAGAATGTTGTGGCCGATCACCTGTCCAGACTTGAAGGCCAAAAGGATGATGAATTGCCCATAGATGATTCCTTCAAGGGAGAAACATTGTACATCTTGACTGGATTAGGAAAACGGTATGTGCCATGGTTCGCAGACATTGTGAATTACCTGGTAAGTGGCTACATCCCTAAGGATTTTAATTTCAACAAAAGGAAAAGGTTTTTGCATGATGTGAAAGATTACTTTTGGGATGAGCCACTGTTGTTCAAAAGATGTGCAGATGGGATTATAAGAAGATGCATACCAGAAGAGGAATTCATAAGTGTCTTGAGCCATTGCCATTCCTCTCCTTATGGTGGACACATGAGTGCCGATCGCACAGCTCTAAAAGTCCTACAATCTGGACTATTTTGGCCTAGCTTGTTTGCTACTGCAAGGGAATTTGTGAGCAAGTGCAACAATTGTCAAAGGACTGGCACTATCAATAGGAAACATGAAATGCCTCAGAAAGGTATACTCGAAGTAGAACTCTTTGATGTATGGGGAATGGACTTCATGGGTCCATTTCCAAGGTCATTTGGAAATGAGTATATCCTTGTAGCTGTGGATTATGTGTCTAAATGGGTGGAAGCTGTTGCAACCCCAAGGAATGATTCAAAGACAGTGTTGAAATTTGTTAAGAAGAACATTTTTTCCAGGTTTGGAATGCCAAGAGCCTTCATCACTGACAATGGCAAGCATTTTTGTAACAAACTCTTGGAAAGGATTCTTCTCAAGTATGGCATTCATCACCGACTTTCTACGCCATACAATTCTCAAACTTGCGGACAAGTCGAGTTGGCAAATAGGGAGATCAAGTCAATCCTTGAAAAGGTAGTGAGTCCAACAAGAAAAGATTGGTCTTTAAAGCTAGATGATGCACTATGGGCTTTGAGAACTGCCTACAAGACCCCTATTGGTGTCTCACCGTTCAAACTCGTCTTTGGAAAATCATGTCATTTGCCGGTTGAGTATGAACACAAGGCATATTGGGCAGTGGCAAGATTGAATCTGAATGAGGATTTGGCAAGAGAAAAGAGGTTGATGTGTTTGAATGAGCTTGAAGAATTCCGGATGGATGCCTATGAGAATGCTAGGATCTACAAAGAGAGGACCAAGTATTTTCATGATAAAAGGATTTTGAGGAGATACTTTGAACCTGGAGACCAAGTTCTACTCTACAACTCAAGACTCAAGTTGTTCCCAGGTAAATTAAAATCAAGGTGGTCAGGACCATTTCAAGTGGAAGAGCATTTTCCCTCAAGAGCAGTTGCAATTTCCAACAAGGAGGGAAAAACATTTGTGGTTAATGGGCAAAGATTGAAACTGTTTAATGAGGCATTCAAGGAGCAGGAAGCAGAGAAGAACGAGGCCAGGGCAGTTTGGGACCTCTTCCAGCCCATATATGAATAAAGAATCAGGAGTCGAGCTCATGACCTTAAACGAGCGCTTCTTGGGAGGCAACCCAAGATTTTATTTGATGTGATTTTTAATTTGTTGATTTAATTTTCCTAGTTTCAATAATGGCAGACATTGTACTATCGCTCTTTTTACAAAAGCCATTCGTTAGTGCTCAGCAAGCCCCGGAAATCGAGATTGGTGTTCAGCTCTCAGGTTAGTATGTCCTGTTCTTTATCCTTTAAAATTGTCTTTTCTTTCTTCTGATAAGGATTCTTGACTTAGCTTGTTGTTTTTCCCCAACCTCTGCTTACTTTCTCATTCTTCTTCATTGATGTGATTCCTTGCTATTTAATCTTTCTAATCATATGACGAATCATGCTTCATCCTCTTTTCATTCTCAATTCATTTATTGTTCTGATTTTGATGATACCTCAATTTGGGATGAGATGAATCTAACTCCTCTCTATGATTTTGAGAATGAGTTTCATGAACTCAATCAACCAACTGTTAGAGCTGAGGCTGTTGCTGAAATTGAACCTTCAAGGGAGGTAGCATTTCAGAGGAAAGAAAAAGAGGAGAAAAGGATATTTTCGAAAAAGCTTAGGTGCAGGGAGTTAGGGATTTCCGAATGGCCGAAGAAAAAATTCTTAAGGTTGGAGGATAACCTGGAAATTTCTAAGAAAAAATTCTTAAGGTTGGAGGATAACCTGGAAATTTCTACTCCTCCTCCTTACAGGTTGGAGGATAACCTGGAAATTTCTACTCCTCCTCCTTACCAGTTGGAGGATAACCTGGAAATTTCTACTCCTCCTCCTTACCAGTATAACCATTACCTGGAAATTTCTACTCCTCCTCCTTACCAGTATAACCATTCCCTGGAAATTTCTACTCCTCCTCCTTACCAGTATAACCATTCCATTACTGAGAACTCCCTCTGGGATTATCAGTATGAGGAATGCACTTTGGCTCCCGCAGGTGAAGCTTCAAGATCCTCGAGCGATGAACACATTCGCAGTTTTGGCCAAGAATTTGATTCTATCTGGAATTTCAAGGATGAGGCACCAGAAGTAAAAGAAATCAATGAGGTTGCAACTGAGGAAATTATAGAAGAAGCATCCAACCCAGTCATAACCATTGTGGATAAGAAGAGCACCTCTGAAAAATCTTGGAGCATTGAAATGATTTCAAAATTCTTCCACTTACCAGTTGTCCAGGCGGCAAGGGAATTACACATAGGAAAAGACAAGCTGAAGAAAATATGCACCGAGTTGGGAATCAATCAATGGCCACATAGGAAATTACAGTACATGGATCGACTGTTGAGCAAGTTTAAGAAAGATTTTGACCAAGGGGAGAAGGTGATTGAGCTAGAACACGAAAGTGAGCAGATGTTAGCAAACCCCAACAATAAGTTAGGCTTAGAAACTCAAACACTGGGGGAATCTTCTTCTANGGAATTTCAAGGATGAGGTACCAGAAGTAAAAGAAATCAATGAGGTTGCAACTGAGGAAATTATAGAAGAAGCATCCAACCCAGTCATAACCATTGTGGATAAGAAGAGCACCTCTGAAAAATCTTGGAGCATTGAAATGATTTCAAAATTCTTCCACTTACCAGTTGTCTAGGCGGCAAGGGAATTACACATAGGAAAAGACAAGCTGAAGAAAATATGCACCGAGTTGGGAATCAATCAATGGCCACATAGGAAATTACAGTACATGGATCGACTGTTGAGCAAGTTTAAGAAAGATTTTGACCAAGGGGAGAAGGTGATTGAGCTAGAACACGAAAGTGAGCAGATGTTAGCAAACCCCAACAATGAGTTAGGCTTAGAAACTCAAACACTGGGGGAATCTTCTTCTAAAAAGAAAAGATATCAACAATTGATAAATCTTGCTCACTCTACTTCCTTTGCCAATTCATCTCGTGTTCCGTGGGAAGATGAAATGTTTTAAACTTCACTTAGTAATTTCTATCTTAGTTATTTATGTTTTAATTTTCCTTTGTTAAAAAAAAAAAATTGTTTTATGTTTGTTTGAATTTAAGTTATGATTAATTTATGACTTCTGTTTTTCCGTGATTGTCTCTTATAGTTTTTAACAGGAAGGCTAAAAGATGTGTAGAACTAGTGGACTTCTCTACTCTTGTTGCTGCACGAGAATCATAGGGGAGTACAATCTTTCTCCATTTGCATTTCATATGTTTTATCAATTATATTTGGAGTTTTTTTTTTTCTAGTTTTGTGTGCACTCAATCTTGTCAAATCCTATTTGCATTATACATCGAGGGCGATGTAAATTTTTAAGTGTGGGGGAGAGGACAAAAATTGAGGTAATTTTCAAAATTTTTGCTTGAATAACTCATGTGCTTTTTGTGTGAATAAATTGCTTTTCTTTGCTAGAAGTTGAGATCGCTCCCTTTTTGTTGGTTTGTGGTTTGTTTTGATGATACTTGTCGCAACTCAACTTCTGATTGATGAGCCAAGGGGTACATGATTGATCTATTCTCCTGCCAATCGCCTTGTTAACCACTTAATAATTGAATAAATTCTTGATCTAGTGTGTTATGCATTGCTAGTGAAGGTTTATGTGAAAACCGGTGTTGGTTGATTTGCTAGAACTTGCCTAATTACTCCCCAAATAAAATTCAAAGATTTGCATGCTTAGAAATGATTTAGGCCATTTTTTTTGTTAGCCCAAGCCTTTAAACCTACCCGTTGTATATAATTGTTATCCCTAGTTGTCCCTGTTGAGCCTATGTTTGTTCAATAAGTGCTAAGCACTTAACCTTTCTTTTTAAATATTTTTTTTTGTGTTTACCCATGTAAATCAACCCTGAACCCTTAACCCAAAAATATTTTCCTTCACCCTTGAGAGAATTTACCATTTATTCATAACATTTTTGTTGAAGAGATTTAATATGGAGCTTTAATACTTGTAAGCAACATTTATGATGTAAATAGTGTGGGGGTTTGTCAAAAATTAAGAAAAAGAAAAAAAATGATAAAATAGAAAATGAAAAAAAAAAAAAGAGTTACGAATAAAAAAATATATATTTTGAAAGAATAAAGTTCAAAAGTTTGAATGTTTTATATTTTAACTCATACTATAAAAATGTTGCGTTGTTCTCATTTGTAAAATGCTCCTAAAAATTCCATCTCTTCTAAATCCAAATTGTGAATAAATGTGAAACTTTCTCTCTTTTTGATTTCCATACCCTTCTTTGTTAACCCTTAACCCTTAGCCCCATTATAAGCTTAATAAAAGTCCTACTTGATCTTAGTATGCAATCTTAGAATAAGCCAGTAGAGTATGAATGGCAAGCTTATGGAATTTCATTCAATGCCAACCTTTGCATAAACTAAACTTAGTATGTGCACACTAGATTCTCACACGCTTAAATAACAATGGTGCTTGGTTATTGGCTTGGGAATGGAACTTGTGTACCATGATAAGATGATTCTTGAAACAAGTTGAGTTAAAGCAAGTTACGTTGGACTTGTGGTTTGATATGTTGTGCAAAGAGGGAGTATGAACAATTTACACCGTATTGAGACAACGAAATAAAATATCCTCATTTTTAACAATACTTAGATTTGTCATGTTTTATTTTTTTTTATCTTATGTGACAATGTAATTGCCTCTTCTGCAAATTGTGTGTCCTCTTTGGACATGTTGTGTGCTGTCTAATATCATTTGTGAGCTAATCATGATGTTGTAAATCGTTTGTGCGCTGAATTGGAGAGCCTAAGGGGTGTTGGGGTGTTATTTTTAATAGCAATAAACCATTTTTAAAAAAAAAATGTTGCGCTGACTAATTACGATTTCTATTAATATCCAGTTCAGAATATGCATACTATACCACGAATGGATTTTTTCCCAAACGCCTAACACATGTATGGCTGTCAGTATATATACATAGGCACACATTATTACCAACTTTGGCACACAATTAAATTACACTTGTCACATAACATTCTCAAACGAGTAATAACTCTAGGTTTTGCCCAGTTAAACCTATGATTAATTTTTCCCTAAATAAAACTAGGCACACAATAAATGAAAGCATGGAACACAATATATCTAATCAGGGCACAAAATANAATCCCATCAATAATGCCAAATACAACAACAATACCAAAACAAATCACAATTAAAAAAAAAGGTCGGAAAAACCTACCTCTACTCGCCAGCAAACCCTCTACATCGGAACGCCTAGATCGCCGTCGGGAACCACTTAGATCCGCCATTGTTACACCCTACGCCTGCAAATATAACACCACCGGACACATGCACTGCTCCCCCGTCCCCAAAAAGAACCACCCATCGGTATACCAACCCAAAACAACACCGGCTGCCAACTGGAGAAGAACACAACAACAACGCAAAAAACAAACCCACCACAGAGAAAGGACCGTCACGATGCCTCCCCAAAACCAAGCGAAACGATGGAGCTGTGAAGTCGTGCGGAGTGGTTTGACTTCTACGCTAACCAGAAGAGAAATTAACTACCACTACAATTACCGTGCGAATAACCTACTTTTTTTTTTTTTGAATACTACTGACTCTATTACAATGCAGTATCTGTTCATAACTACTTTCTCAACCTATTGAAGCACAAGAGTCACCACCTGGAAGGGTTTGATGCCACTGGACCACAAGGCTCGAACCTACCTTAAAACACACTACATTGAATATTAACATAAATAAAATACCACACAAAAGACCAGAATGCCCCAATCAAACTAAAATTACAACGCATCATCCAAAACACAACCAAAAATATGATCAATCCCAAGCCATTCAATACTATATATAATCTAACGTACACAAATAGCCCTCATAATCCTCTATAATATAACAGTCCTCACATGAATACATACATACATACATATATATATATATGTGTGTGTGTGTGTGTGTACATATATCTATATGGATGTATGTATGTATGTATATATGTATATATGTACGTATGTATGTATGTATATATATATGTATATGTATGTATATGTATATGTATATATATGTATATATATGTATATGTATATGTATGTATATATATGTTATATATATGTACATATATATATGTATGTATGTATGTATGTATGTATACATACATACATACATACATACATACATACATTGGTTGGGAAAGTAGGTTTGCCCCATTATTTATACAAGAGCCCTTTTATGTCTCAGAACCACAAATCTGCGAGAGGTGGGTTGATGTCTCGATGTCCTTGAAGCGGGTAACTCTGGGTGACCTCACCCAACGACCTGATGAGAATGACTCTTGGCATTACAGAATTAATTTCATTAATTATTTCAGAGTTTTAATTCTTGATTACTGATATTTTGCTAGTGGGCGGAAGTTACACTCAAGTTATAATTAAATGCCATGTTAAATGTTATTTATCTTTTCCTCCATTATATATTTCCAGGTTGAGCAGCAGATTTGTACATAACAAGAAACACAGCAGCAACACACATGAAATACACTTGTTTCCTCCCTCAAAACTCTGTTCTTCCTCCGTTCAAGCTATTTGTGCTTCATCCCACGTTTTAGTTCGCCGGGTTCCAAGTTTGTGTGCTCAAACGCAGTAATCGTAATATGTTTTATCCCGGGAAACCTAGACCGCTGATAAGTGCTTATTTGATCATATTTTTACCCCATATTTAAGCTCATTTCAACCACTAAATATTAATATTATGTTCATAATATTATTAAATATCTTCATTGAGATAAATAATTGCAATTTGATCAAAGTTGATGAAGAGATTACAATTGAACGTAATTATTGTTTAGGAAGTGCTAATTCTGCTGTTTTTAGATTTATTATTTAGCCACCTAAACAATTGTAGTGGTGATAATGAATGCATGGGGACAAGAAGAAGTGATATTGCAGTGAGGCAAAAAGAAAAATGAGAAAGAAAGCAAATTAGACAATGGAATGATGATCACGTGAAGCAGCTCAAGTAGGATGACCAAGCAATTAATCAAGATCAGCCAATAATGGAGTCAATTCAATGGTCTTGATCACAAGGACAAATCAAGGCAAAAGTGGAACAAAATAATAATAAGCTGGAAGTTTCGCACAGTTTGTCCACTGCTCGGTATTTTGATCATATCTCAGCCTAGGAATGTTCAAATTACATGATCTGTATACCGTTGGAAAGAAGACTTCAAGGGCTACAACTTTACTAGAAATACAAAATTTGTAATTCTGATCCAAAAAGGGTCAAAAACAGCCTGGAAGTTGAAGCTGGGTCCATGTGACGTCCTGAGTGCGAATAATTCAATTCTGCTCCATTACTTGTTGCTCAATGACATCATGGCTTACATAATACTCCAATTTCTGATACTTTGCTGCCTATATAAGGTCCTCTCCACTCCCAAATGAAGGGGGAGTAGAAGCATAGCATAATGTAGAATAGATTAGAATGTTCATTTCTTTCTTTTGTATTTCCTTTTCCTTTCTTTCCCTCTTTCGTAATTTACATTTCATTCTTTTAATTTCCTTATGTATTGTTACTTTCCTTTCCGTATGCTCTTATTTATTTTTATGTTCTTACTTCCTTTATTTTCTTTATCATTTATGCTTTCATTACGTAATTAGTTTTTACTTGGATTTAAGGTAGGAATTTATTATTTATCTTGATGCTACCTTGCTTTTAATTTCATAAGGGTAGAATTATAATTATGGATCATAAGCTTGTTCAAGAGGCTTTGTTTGTAACTTGTTAGTAATTACTAGCTATTTTTATTGGCAAGTAATTGGAGAGTATTTGCTACAACGAAAGTTGTGTAAAAACTCGAGCCACCTCTTGTACAACCCAAATATCTCGCTACGAGAGTAGGAGACGAATTGGGGGGGTCCTTGATACCGAGGAGCCTCAAGAGTTCGGGGTTGAGTACTAAGAAATTAGGAAATGCCCTTGCTCTAATTCAAGACACGAAATGATCTTGAATTCTTATAGTGTATGCCCTCTTGATCCATGATTATTTTTCTTCCTAATCCATAAGAATATATAGCATCTTGATAATAATAATTCCTAGCTTAAATCCTATCTTTTCTTATTGTATTTATTTCCTATTTTTAGTTTGTTAATTTATCAATTTATGCTTACAATTGTGCTTGGATTCTCGTAAGTGGGTTAAAAATCTCTAAAAGTAAATACTTGCACAACTACGTGCCATAAACGCCAATCCTCAGCGGAACGACAAATCAAAACCCGTATACTTATTTTTGACAACGATCAAAAATTGGCGCCGTTGCCGGGGATTGGCATATCTGGTTGTATTGTATAATTAATTATCTAATCTTAGCATTAAAATGAATGAATTTTGAAGGAGATCAAGTTTTGCTTTTATTGTTTAAGTGTTTTCTTAAGTTTGTTTAAATTTGGATACCTTTTGATTTATGCAAACTAGATCACAAGGTGGTCAAAACCTTTGTCCTTTAAACCAAGAACTCTCTAGAGAGTTAAGGAAGTTGAAGAAAGGCTCATCCAATCAGTTGAAAGAATTTGAACCAGTGGAGATAAACATGGAGACCGGTGAATCTAGCAACCCAGGCCAAATGTCTCCCGGAGGAGGTAGTTCCCGAGCAAGCCGAGTCAAGGAGCACATACGGAGGCTCAACCCAATACCTCTCAAGATCCAGTGGCACCGGTACGAAAACCCCGTGTTGCTAGTAGCCAACCTTTGGGATGAAAATGCTAATGTTGTTGAAAACAACAGCGGTGGGAACGACAACAATGTTGCACATTCCTAGGCACCAGTGAACGTTGGCTCATATGGCGGTGTCAATTCTGAGGGGTATATCCCCACGATGAGGGTACCTACGATACCAAGTGGTTCGGCCGAAAAGCCAGATAAGTTTACGGGATCGTACTTTAAGAGGTGGCAGCAAAAGATGATGTTCTAACTTGCTACTCTTGGCTTGTCACAGTTCTTGACTGAGAAGGTTCCTGAGTTGATGGAGCAAGACCCTAAGTCAGTGATGGCGGTTGGGCATTGGAAGGATTTAGACTTCCTTTGCCGCAACTACATCCTGAATGGGTTGTGTGACTCCCTTTACGATGTTTATCGTAAGATTGGCACAGCAAAGGCGCTATGGGAAGCTTTGGATCACAAGTACCGAAGTGAGGATGCCGGGGTAAAGAAATTTGTGGTTGGCCGGTTCCTTGACTTCAAAATGGTGGATTTAAAGATCGTGTTAAGTGAGGTTGAGGATTTGCATTTGATCTTCGACGAGATCCGTGACGATGGCATGATGATATGTGAAGCCTTCCAAGTGGCATCCATGATCCACTTGCTGCCTCTAGGATGGAAGGACTTCAAAAATTACTTGAAGCACAAACACAAGGAGATGAGCTTGGAGGACCTGATCTAGCGACTCCGAGTTGAGGAGGGGAATAGGAACATTAATAGGAAATGACCTCTCGTGGGAGGGCCAACGTGGTGGAGCACGGTCAAAGCTCCAAGAAAGCTAAGAAGAGCAAGCAGAAGCTGGGCCCGAAAGGTGGCATTACCAATGTCAAGCTCCAAGGGAAATGCTACAATTGTGGCAAGCATGGCCACAAGTCTGCTGGTGCAAGGCTCCAAAGAAGAAGAACAAGGGTTCTTAAGCCAACATGGTTGGTGATGTGAGCCAGAAAGTGGTCGAGATTAGCCTTTCGGCTATGGTCACAGAACCTCGTGGGCTCTAATCTACGTGAGTGGTTCATCGACAATGGTGCAACCAGGTATTTATGTTGCAACCGGGAGATGTTCAGCACCTTTGAGACCGTTGAGGGCGAGAAGGCCTGGATGGGAAACTCTAATCAGTCTGCTGTGGAGGCTGTGGGCAAAGTGATCCTGAAGATGACTTCCGGGAAGGAACTAACGTTGAACAACGTGCTGTATGTTCCGGACCTAAGGAAGAATGTGGTGTCTGGCTCGTTGCTGAACAAGCATGGCTTCAAGATGGTCTTTGAGTAAGACAATGTAGTTTTGTCGAAACTAGGGATGCTTTTTGGTAAAGGTTATGGACTTGACGGGCTTTTTAAGCTCAATGTAATGCATGTTATCATCAATAAAAGAAATGTTAATTCTGTTTACTTGCTTGAGTCTTCCAATTTGTGGGATGGTAGACTAGGTCATGTTAATTTTAATTCTATGCGTAGATTAATTAGCATGAACCATATCCCTACATTTCAAATTAACACGAATAACAAGTGTGAAATTTGTGTTGAGGCAAAACTAGCGAAAGCTCCTTTCAAATCGGTTGAAAGGAAGATTGAGCCACTTGAATTAATTCATAGCAATTTGTGCGATTTTAGATCGATTCAAACGAGAGGTGGTAATAAATATTTTATCACGTTTATCGATGATTGCACACAGTATTGCAATGTGTATTTGCTAAAGAGCAAAGACGAAGCCATGGAAAAATTTGTTCTTTATAAGGATGAAGTGGAAAACCAACTTAATTGAAAGATTAAAAATGTTAGAAGCGATAGCGGTGGTGAGTACTATGCAAGTGTAGATATCATACACGAGCGTACTAACCTTACGCACCTCAATTGAACGGTGTTGTCGAACGTAAGAATCGTACATTGTAAGAGATGATGAATGCGATGCTTATAAGTTCGGGCCTACCTCAAAGTATGTGGGATGAGGCGATTTTGACAAGTAAATATTTTTTGAATAATGTACCCAGCAAGAAGCTCGATAAGACTTCTTATGAGCTGCGGAAAGATAAGAAGCCTTCATACCATTACCTCAAAGTGTGGGGGTGTCTTGCCAAAGTTTTGGTTCCAACACCTAAGAAAATAAAGATAGGTTCTAAGACGGTGGGTTGTATCTTTATTGATATGCACATAATAGTAGTGCTTATCGGTTCTTAGTACACGAGTTTCATAATCCGGACGTACATAACAACACGATAATTGAATCAAGGAATGCATCTTTCTTTGAAAATGTATTTCCTTGTAGGTCCAATGAGGGACCGAGTACATCAAAGTGAACGGTTGACGAAACTATGGACAATGATAGCGAGAATTTTGAGAGAAAGAACCCGAGCTCGAGCCTAAACGCAGTAAGTGGGCGAGAGTTGAAAAATCATTTGGTCTAAATTTTCTAACTTACTTGTTAGAGAGTATGATTCTAGTACTCTAACTTGTTTGATAGAAAACGAACTGGATTTTCTATCTTGTTTGATAGAAAACGAGCCTAGGGCATACGTGGAAGTAGTGACTTCTACGGAAGGTCCAATGTGGAAAAAGGCTATTAAAAGTGAAGTGGATTCTATCCTACAGAATCACAATTGGGAACTTGTTGATCTTCCTTCGGGTTTTAAACCCTTAGGATCTAAGTTGGTCTTTAAAAGGAAGATGAAACCTGATAGTTCCATCGAGAAGTATAAGGTTAGGCTTGTAATCAAGGGTTACAGGCAACGCGAAGGCCTTGATTACTTCGATACGTATTCTCCTATGACGAGAATAACTTCCATTAGGATGATACTTGCCATAGCCGTATTGCGAAATTTGGAAGTTCATCAAAGAGTTACGTCTCGCGGAAGGAAATTGACCTCTCGCGGATGGAAGATTGCTATGGTGTGATACCCTGATGCTTGCTTGATGTCTCACAAGTTGCAAATTGATGTCTCACTGCTTGCTTGATGTCCTTAAAGCTTGTGTGGATGTCTTGTAGATTAGCGATTCACCTCTCGCAAAAAGCGATCTTCCGCGGGTAACTCTGGGTGACCTCTCGCAGAGACCTTTCATCTCCTATGTCCATTGATGAGAATGACTCTTGGCATTATGGAATTAATTTGATTAATTCCAATCATTACTTCAGAATTTTAATTCTTGATTAATGGATTTTGAGTGGGTGTTAATATTTCGCTAGTGGGTGGACGTTACACTCAAGTTATAAATCACATGTTAAATGTTATTTATCTCTTCCTCCACTATATATTTCCAGGTTGAGCAGCAGATTTGTACAGAACAAGAAACACATCAGCAACACACACGAAATACACGTGTTTCCTCCCTTAAAACTCTGCTCTTCATTCGTTCAAGCCACTTGTGTTTCATCCCACGTTCTAGTTTGCCAGGTTCCAAGTTTGTGTGCTCAAACGCATGAATCGTAGTACATTTTATCCTGAGAAACCTAGACCGCAACGCTCCAGCACCCAGTAGGGGGTAAATAAGGTTTTAAGGAGAGAGGCAACTCGACTCGTGCTTCCAACCAACCCGAGTTCATTCATCTTCGTCCCCTTCGTGTTCCCAGGCTTATTCTAACCTTTCGTAGGTTATTTTCCTGGTTATTTTTCCTTCGTGGATTATTGTATTTTTCTCCATTTTCTTAAGATTTTCAAGAATATATTCCAACAGAAACTAAATTAAAAACACTAGTAACCAAAAAAAATTAATTTAAAAATTCTTTAAACACTACTACACAGACGGCTTTTAACGTCGGCTAAGTAGACCCTTTAACGTCGGCTAAAAACCGACGTTGATCTGGCCGACGTTGTAAGTGTACACATACAACGTCGGCTAAAAGTTAGCCGACGTTGTATGTGTACCTTACAACGTCGGCTAACTTTTAACCGACGTTGTATGTGTCCCTTACAACGTCGGCTATTTACAAATAGCCGACGTTGTAGGTAATTTGAAAGCTACTAAAATACCCTACAACGTCGGCTAATTACAAATAGCCGACGTTGTAGGTAATTTGAAAGCTACTAAAATACCCTACAACGTCGGCTAATTACAAATAGCCGACGTTGTAGGTAATTTGAAAGCTACTAAAATACCATACAACGTCGGCTAATTACAAATAGCCGACGTCGTAGGTACCTACAACGTCGGCTAATTACAAATAGCCGACGTCGTAGGTACCCTACAAGTCGGCTAATTACAAATAGCCGACGTCGTAGGTACCCTACAACTCGGCTAATTACAAATAGCCGACGTCGTAGGTACCCTACAACGTCGGCTAATTAAAAATAGCCGACATTGTAGGTAATTTGAAAGCTACTAAAATACTCTACAACGTCGGCTAATTACAAATAGCCGACGTCGTAGGTACCCTACAACGTCGGCTATTTACAAATAGCCGACGTTGTAGGGTAATATTAAACCAAAAAAATTACCCTACAACGTCGGCTAATAAGACTATTAGATTAAAATCACATCGTTTTGGCATCCAATTACAACAATCACATGCATTCCAGCTCAAATGCAATCAGTTTCCTCTAACAACATTTCTAGAAAGAGTTTTGAAGCATTTTACAGGTTGGAAAGGTATTTGAAGCTAAAATGGAGCAAAAAGATGAACAAGCCAACATGCAGTAACGCCCCACGCCGCCTCACACGCGTGTGGATGGGCGTGGAATCATTCCAGAGAGCCCCCACGCCACTCACACGCGTGTGAGCAAGCGTGGTCGGGCCAAGGGTTATTTTGGGAAATTTGTTCCTTTTCTTTGCCACCTATATAAATCCCTTTTGTCCCAAAACCTAGGGAGGAGGAGGATCAGAAAATTGGAGAGTAGTATAGATCTAGAGGGTTTTCTCCCCTCTTTGGGGGAAAATTCCTTCCATTCATAGATAGATAGAATAGATAGAATAGATTAAGGGCAAGAAGGAAGGTTGGGATTCAAGATCAAGGTTGTAAGATCTCCTTTTCCAAGGGGTGGTAACCATTCTCTTTAATTTCTAATTCAATACTTGTTTCTTTGAATTCCCTTTTTCCTTTCTTGTTTCTTATTATGTTATAGTAGATTATATAGGGGATTGGTGGCCCCATGGTATAGCTATGTGGATGTTTAATATTATCGTTATAATTTGTGAATTGCTTGCTTGATGGATGTTGAACTTGTGTGGATGATGTTCTTTAAGCTTTGTGCCTTTTGTGGCCACATTAGGTAGCAAACCCAAAGGAAGTGAGTGTGCGCGCGATAGCGGCCACTCACGAGTCTCACTCACCCACATCTCCGCTCTTAGTTCGAAAGAACAAGATCCGAGAGGAGTGGTAGACAAAGTGTTCGATGAAATGCCCCAACCGAATGAGGATGTGGGAGTCCAAAGTGTGACGCCGCTTGGTAGTGTGCCATGAACTCCCTAGTCTATTCCACGACTTGCATTCATAAAACCATCCAAAGATAAACCACATAGAAAAGCCTAAAGCCCCAATCTCCACTTCACTTTTCTTTACTTTACACAACCTTTTATCAACCTTCCCCTCATACCTATGAAACCAACTCCTAGCCATTTTAGTAACTCTTTCCCTTCAACTTCTTGGATGTCATCACACCCATTCGATTCCCATTCGCCATCCTTGAGAGACACGACACTCGGGGAGTCTTGACTCTTCGTTTTATCACCTTCCACCTTCACTTTAACTCACCCCATACAATCAAACCCACGTCAGAAAACTCCTCTTGCATTTCCATTTTTTGACTGTCTAATGCCTCAGTAACTGCAGCTTTAATCATTTGTTTAAGTTCTAGCGTAGGCGTCTCACTTTGACAGCGTTTTGCATAGCCAAAGTAGCTTTTTAAGCCATGCCATCTTCCCATAGCTCTAACACGTCCACAATGCTCATCAGTACCTATGGCACTAGACAATATATCTTGTCTACCCGTCTCAACAAATTCTCCTTGAGAAGCTTGCAAAGTGAGAGAATCCTAACATATATTAACAATATTGAATAAGGATTACTATTATAGTTCAATTTATTCAACATATATAATTATTAATGTAAACAATTATAACATATTTAGTTACAATTTTTTCCACGACCAATCTAATCGCTTCGTGGCGAATATTTCCTGATTTATCCATTCTTGCCCTTTTCCACTTTTCATGTCTAGGTGGTGGAGACGGAGGAGAAATTGTATACGATGGATCTGATTTTGCAGCTTCTTCTTGTTCTTTCATCTTCTCATCCATCATAATCTTCTCCAATCTCTTATAGCCTCCTCGAGCTAAATTATGTGGATGGATATTCTTAGCTTGTATCTCTTGATGTTTTTTTCTTGATGCCTACATAAAAAGAAACCATTAAGTAGTAATACATATTTAATATATTTGAGAAAATAATAATGATATATATATACCTGAAATTGTGGAGTTTGACGAAGAACAACATATTGTTCCCATGTGGCTGGGTCAATGAATGAGTATGAATCACAAGGGTTCTTGCTTGAGTCATTGTTGAATATATAGTCTCTATTTAATCTTGATTTAAAGTCTTTCCACCGATCACCCGCATATGACAACATAGCCTTCCTCACACTATCTGTCTTGGGAATATCATAAACACTCTACAAGACAAGATTATTGATTAGTATAAATGTAATTATATTAATGTTTTTTTTGTAAATATCTAAATATAAAAATAAGTTACATACCAAGATATCATCCCAAATGTTGTCCTGAATCTCTTCTGGGACTTCAGGCCATGAACCTATTGTGATAGGAATTTTGCTTCGTCCTAACAATGCAACATAACTTTTGAATTCAGGCCTGTTTTTTCCAACTGGCTCCAGTCCTTCAAATTCAACTACCTTCTTATTTTCGACAGTAGCACGCTGTAAAATTAATTTATTCAGTCGAGTGGCACCCCTCTTTTTCTTAGCAGCGGGATTAGTATCTTGGGTGGTACTGTCATTAGTGGGATCATCTGATGAATCCATATGTCTGTTTACCAAAGAAATTATTAGTAAATGACAACACAAAATGGTATGCATAAATATAAATATGTAGATAGTGTAAACACAATAACAAGTTAAAAGCATTACAAGTAATATCAACGCTCCCATATCCCTTCATGATGATCATCCCGTGATGCATGCACTTCATCTATCTCATTGAAAACAAACGCTTAAATCTTGGAACAATTGGGATATACCACAAAACTTTAGCTGGTGGCCCTTTTAAACTTGCCGTACCAACAACATGCTCTCTTGGTTTGTACCGAGATGCCCCACAGATTGGACATGCATGCAATTCTTTATAATCATTCCTAAACAATATGCAATCGTTAGGACAAGCATGTATCTTTTCATACTCCATACCCATGGGACACAGAATTTTCTTGGCATCATATGTATTCTTTGGAAGTTCATTATCTTCTGGAAGCATATCTTTTAATAACCCAAGTAAAGCTGTAAAACTCTTGTCGCTGCATCCATTTCCAGCTTTTAAATTGAATAATTTCAGAACAGCAGATAACCGAGTATATTTACTACACCCTGGCCATAAAGGTTCTTTTGAATCACTTAATAATTCATCTAACTCATTTGATCGATTGGTGAACTCTTCTCCAACATCGCGAAACATTCATCCAACCGATCTTCAGACTCATCATCTTCATTTGCTTCGTTTTCAACATAAGTGTTAGATGTACTAGTTCTTTCCCCCCC
Organism: Ipomoea triloba; assembly: GCF_003576645.1. Classification (NCBI taxonomy): domain Eukaryota; kingdom Viridiplantae; phylum Streptophyta; class Magnoliopsida; order Solanales; family Convolvulaceae; genus Ipomoea; species Ipomoea triloba. Next base: position 24,716,671 of record NC_044917.1, read on the forward strand.
TTCACCATGCCATATCCATTTTGTATAACTTAGATTAACTCCATCACAAATTAGATGATCATATATGTCATTTGCACTTAATTTTGTTAAATTGCAACACTTCTTACAAGGACAAAAAAACCTCCCATTATTATTCGGAAGACGGCGTTTTGCAAAGTCCAAAAATTCTTTAACTCCGTCATCATATTCCCTACTAATCCGAGAAGCATGCATCCAACTTTTATCCATGACAAGTCAATCTAAAATCATTATTAACTGTAATTAATCTAGTGTTAACATTCAATCATTGATTCAACAAATATAATAACTAAAACTTACTTCAGCACAGACCACGGTGTGGCTAATCACCGGATGCATAATAGAAAGCCGAAAAGTTAAAAAAGCACAGACCACGATATGGCTAATCACCGGATACATACGAGAAAGCCGAAAACATAAACAAGCACAGACCACGGTGTGGCTAATCACCGGATGCATACAAGAAAGCCGAAAGTTCGTAGAAAAATAAATGAATAAAGATCTTACCTCACCAAAGCTTTGTCCACATCGATAAGCTAAACCTCGAATCAAACAAATCACCTACAATGGAAAGGGTGATTTGATCATACCTACAACTATTTGTAATGTAGTATAAAGTAATGTTCTAGGAAATTAAAGGAGAAACTAAATACTTTAATGATTTTATAATTTTATAATGTTTAAAATTTAACACATATAATACTCCTTAATGATATTGGTTCATTGTGATTCAAGATTAATTTAACTTTTTTTCCTTGAAACCCAACACAAAGAAGAAATATATTAATGAATAATTTAACTATTCTTATTTAATTTAGCTAACAAGCAAACATTAATCCATAAACATTAATGTTGTGAACAATTTAGCTAACAAGCAAACATAATCTAGTGAACAATTTAGCTAACAAGCAAATATCATTAAAAAAATCCATAAACATTAATGTTGGAGGCATATACTTTCTAATGAATAAAGTGTAAGATCCATATTTTTAAATATAATAATTCAAAAATTAAAAAAAAAAACAAAAAAAACCCTTACCGACGAGGCTGATCGGCGGCAGGCTCCGGTGAGCAGCGGTGCGGCGGTTCGGCGGTTCGGCTGCGGCGGTGCGCCTTCGAGCGACTGCCGATCTCCCGCGGCGGTGCAGCGGTGCGGCGGCGCGCCTTCGAGCTCGGCGGGAGTCCTTCGCGGCTGCGGTTCGGCGGGCGAGCTTCGCGACTCCGACGACTTGCACCGGCGGAGGCGCGGGATGGGTGGGCGATGGCGGTCGGTGACGGGGATGGGAGGCGTCGGCGATGGGGGGCTTTGTGTTATTAGGCGACGGCGGTTCAGCGGGAGTCCGAATTTTGGCTTTGTGTTATTAGGGATTGAATGTCCGAATGTTAATTTGGGGGAGACGGGTTGGATTTATTAAACCCTTCCACGTCGGTTATTTTACATAGCCGACGTTAAAAGTGAATTCGGCACAATACGACGTCGGCTACTTCCTAGCCGACGTCGTATTGTACGCGGGCGGTCGTCCGTTAGGTGATACGACGACGGCTACCCAGCTAGCCGTCGTCGTATCACCTTTAAAACTGCGATACGACGTCGGCAACCCAGCTAGCCGACGTCGTATCGCGTAGAGGCATTAGCTTGATACTTTACACGTCGGTTATGTGTTCATAACCGACGTTAAAGGTTATACGTATGATATAACGTCGGCTAAGTAATTAGCCGACGTTAATTAGCCGACGTTGTATGTGATTTCTGTAGTAGTGAAAATATAAATAAAAATAAAGAAAAACGAGTTGATTTGACCAATAAATATTAAGCATGACATGTAAAATGAAAGAAATTGAGCATTTATTTAGAAAAGATTTGGACATATCAATTTAGCTATACATATCGTACAAGGATGCTCAATTAATATAAAAGATTGAAAAGAATATTAAATCGATCTCGTATCACATATAAATTTGATACTTTTAAAAAAACAATTCTACACTTTTGATCTTTCAGTTATAACCAGAATATAAATTTATTTCTCCAATTATTCATAATGTACATTTAGGCTCAAGATAATATTCAAAATGATATCTCAATTATTCCATAATTTATAATTTTTGTCATTGACAGTTAACTCATCCAAAATGNACGGTGTGGCTAATCACCGGATGCATACGAGAAAGCCGAAAACATAAATAAGCACAGACCACGGTGTGGCTAATCACCGGATGCATACAAGAAAGCCGAAAGTTCGTAGAAAAATAAATGAATAAAGATCTTACCTCACCAAAGCTTTGTCCACATCGATAAGCTAAACCTCGAATCAAACAAATCACCTACAATGGAAAGGGTGATTTGATCATACCTACAACTATTTGTAATGTAGTATAAAGTAATGTTCTAGGAAATTAAAGGAGAAACTAAATACTTTAATGATTTTATAATTTTATAATGTTTAAAATTTAACACATATAATACTCCTTAATGATATTGGTTCATTGTGATTCAAGATTAATTTAACTTTTTTTCCTTGAAACCCAACACAAAGAAGAAATATATTAATGAATAATTTAACTATTCTTATTTAATTTAGCTAACAAGCAAACATTAATCCATAAACATTAATGTTGTGAACAATTTAGCTAACAAGCAAACATAATCTAGTGAACAATTTAGCTAACAAGCAAATATCATTAAAAAAATCCATAAACATTAATGTTGGAGGCATATACTTTCTAATGAATAAAGTGTAAGATCCATATTTTTAAATATAATAATTCAAAAATTAAAAAAAAAAACAAAAAAAACCCTTACCGACGAGGCTGATCGGCGGCAGGCTCCGGTGAGCAGCGGTGCGGCGGTTCGGCGGTTCGGCTGCGGCGGTGCGCCTTCGAGCGACTGCCGATCTCCCGCGGCGGTGCAGCGGTGCGGCGGCGCGCCTTCGAGCTCGGCGGGAGTCCTTCGCGGCTGCGGTTCGGCGGGCGAGCTTCGCGACTCCGACGACTTGCACCGGCGGAGGCGCGGGATGGGTGGGCGATGGCGGTCGGTGACGGGGATGGGAGGCGTCGGCGATGGGGGGCTTTGTGTTATTAGGCGACGGCGGTTCAGCGGGAGTCCGAATTTTGGCTTTGTGTTATTAGGGATTGAATGTCCGAATGTTAATTTGGGGGAGACGGGTTGGATTTATTAAACCCTTCCACGTCGGTTATTTTACATAGCCGACGTTAAAAGTGAATTCGGCACAATACGACGTCGGCTACTTCCTAGCCGACGTCGTATTGTACGCGGGCGGTCGTCCGTTAGGTGATACGACGACGGCTACCCAGCTAGCCGTCGTCGTATCACCTTTAAAACTGCGATACGACGTCGGCAACCCAGCTAGCCGACGTCGTATCGCGTAGAGGCATTAGCTTGATACTTTACACGTCGGTTATGTGTTCATAACCGACGTTAAAGGTTATACGTATGATATAACGTCGGCTAAGTAATTAGCCGACGTTAATTAGCCGACGTTGTATGTGATTTCTGTAGTAGTGAAAATATAAATAAAAATAAAGAAAAACGAGTTGATTTGACCAATAAATATTAAGCATGACATGTAAAATGAAAGAAATTGAGCATTTATTTAGAAAAGATTTGGACATATCAATTTAGCTATACATATCGTACAAGGATGCTCAATTAATATAAAAGATTGAAAAGAATATTAAATCGATCTCGTATCACATATAAATTTGATACTTTTAAAAAAACAATTCTACACTTTTGATCTTTCAGTTATAACCAGAATATAAATTTATTTCTCCAATTATTCATAATGTACATTTAGGCTCAAGATAATATTCAAAATGATATCTCAATTATTCCATAATTTATAATTTTTGTCATTGACAGTTAACTCATCCAAAATGGTTCATAATTTATTTCTTTGTAATTTTTTTACAACCTAATTTCTTACCATAGTAAATTACGGTGTTTGGTTGGAGGGAATTGTAATTCCACCGACTTGCAATTCCCTCATTTTGTTGAATTGCAATTCATGGGTGCCCACCCATGAATTGCAATTTGGTGATTGTGGGAAAGGAAAAAAGGGACGAAATGACAAATGAGTCCTTGGTTATTTTTTTTTAAATCGGAGGAGGAGGGGGGGGGGGACCCCTAGGGTGCCAAACTTAGGTTGACTCCACCACTCTGCGCACACAAGTAACATGCGCCAGATCGTCGAAATAGGCATGCTCGCTCACCGCTAGGCATTCGGTGAGATTTACCATCTCCTCACTTTATGTAGCACCATACGAGGCAAGCAGTCGGCTACCCTATTTGTTCCCGGTAGATCACTTGGAACGAGATCCGTCAGTCCTTAGTAGTCCATCCTTTAATCGTGTTAATGTACTGACAAACTGGTCCTCGACCAATAGAGTCAGCATGGATCCATTGAAGCACGTTTTTTGCGTCCGATTGCACCTCTATGTCACGAACTCCTCTTTGCCACGCCTACTTGAGTCCCTCAGCAATGGCTTTCGCTTCCGTCCAGGATGGGTCACCGTAAGATGTACTACCCATGAAGCCCTCAATCCACTCCCCCTTATTATTCCTCATAACTCCTCCCAAGCCTGCTCTGTTGAGGCCAGTTTTGACGCTACCATCAATGTTCAGAGTAACCTGATGGGCAGTGGATGCTTTCCAGCTTAGCCGAGCTATCCTGTGTCTTCCCGCCTTGATTGTGTTCACGTTATGTCGAGTAAACGCACGATCAATTTCCTCCTCTGCCTCCCTAATCCAGTTAGTTTTGCGTTGGGTGTCCATTTCTCGACCGTTGAATATTCGCTCACATCTCCATTTCCATAGCCACCAGACAATGATCGTAAAGCGCCGTAGCCAATCTTCTCCCTCGACTCCGTCATTTTTGTTGCTGATGTTGTCGACAATCCACTGTCTAAATCCCATATTCCGCCATCTTCGCCTTTGATGTGTTGACGTAAAGACCCTCCAAATCTCCTTTGCTTTGTTGTTGTTCCTGAGTATGTGGTCAGCAGTCTCACTCATTCCTAGGCAGAGACAGCAGCTATCGTCTAACGTGAAGGCTCTTCTTTTCCTTTCTGCATTTCCCATCACCCGATCGTGCATAGCCGTCCACAAGAAAGTCTTGAGCTTGTTAGGGACTTTGAGCTTCCATAGTCGGCTCCATTCTTTATCCTGCATATTTTCCGTGTGGTTGTGAAACAAAGAATACGCAGAATTAATGGAGAACATACCTGACGCCTCGCGACTCTAGTAGCGCTCATCTTCTCCCTCCCCATCATACAGCGTGATGCATTGTATGTGTTGCTTGATTCTTGATGGTAGAGGCGGTAGGCACTCCCATTTCCATCCCCTAGCGCCATCCCAATAATCCCGGACCATGCTATCATTTTCAACATATATTGCATGGTTAGGGGTTAAGGATGTTAGCGGCATCTCTTGTATCCAAATGTCCTTCCAGAAGCGTGTGGTTGTCCCATTTTTCACATAGGTTTTGGTGCCCTTTTGGGTGAGGGGAAGTGCTGCCACAATGCCCCTCCAAGCATTTGAGCAAACCGTTTTAGCGCATATCACGTCTATTCCTACTTTGCCATGGGCGTATTTTCCTTGAATACCTTGACCCATAGGTTCTCCTTATTTGAGATGAGTTGCCATCCGAGCTTGGCCATGAATGTCAAGTTCATATCCTTTGATGCTCTAATTCCAAGCCCCCCACTATTCTTCGGTTTCGTGACCTCTTCCCAGCCCACAAGATGGCATTTTCGAGTCTCGGGAGTTCCCCCCCAAATAAATCTATGGATCCTTTTGTCAATCTCTTCCCAGACACCAATTGGCATGAGAATAGTCTGCATTCCATAATACGGGATAGTTTGGAGTACTGATTGAGCCAGAACTTGCCTGCCCGCTAAAGTCAAGAACTTGGCCTTCCAACCATTCAGTCTATCGTCAATTTTTTCCAACATCGAAGAGAGGAGGCTATTGGTTACTCTGCCATGGAATGTGGGGACTCCAAGATACTTGCCTAGATTGTAGACGCAGGGATTCCCGCTATAGTCGAGATTCTTTGGGCTTCTTCACTCCCCACATTTTTCGAGAAAAATATTTGGGACTTGCTCAAGCTTACTCTTTGGCCTGAAGCCTGGCTAAATCTTTCCAGACATTTCGAGATAATATATATTTGTTCCTACGAGGCCTCAGCAAACAAAACAAGATCATCAGCGAAAAATAAATGGGTTAGGAGGGGTCCATACCTTGAGAGGCGAATGCCTTTCCACTTCCCTTGCTCTACTCCGTTCTTGATGGTATGACTCAACCGCTCCATGCAAAGGACGAACAAGTACGGAGAGATTGAGTCGCCTTGACGGATACCCCTCGAAGGAATAATTTGGTCAAGTTGGTTTCCGTTCCATAGCACTCCCAATCTGGGTGACTCCACACAGGCCATAATATTTCTGATCCAATCGTTGTTCATCCCAACGTTTCTAAGGGTGTCCCGAATAAAGTCCCAGTTAAGCCTATCGTAAGCTTTCTCTAGGTCGATTTTGAGAACCATAAATCCTTTATTCCCTTGTCTGGTCTGCATACTATGCATCACCTCTTGGTAGATCAAAATATTGTCAGTAATTTGTCGACCTGGCACAAAACTACTTTGCTCCTGACCGATAAGTCTCCTCGAAATGGGTTTGATGCGATTTGTCATGACCATGGTAATGATTTTATAAATCACATTACAAAAGGCTAATAGGGCGATACTGGCTAGCACTGGTGGGGTAGCTATTTTTCGGAATAAGGGCAATCCAGGTGTCGTTGATACCTTCTTCAATTATCCCTGATACACATGATTTTATACCTTTATTTGCCCCACGAATCAAGAGTTTTTGTTGCTTAATTTCTTTACCTTGATACATTTAAGGCTCGTTTGTGTGTTATATTTGATCATGTCTAGTTTATTCACAAATGAGGAGCAAAGGAAAGATTTTCAGTCATCTTGGACTAGTTTTCGAGACATAAGGAATTCACCCCGGGCCGGAAAGGAGCAACAGAACACAAAAGGAGTCAGAAGAAGACCATGGGGCCGCATCACGGCCAGCCTCACGGCCGTGATCCCCACTATGGATAGGCAGCCGGCCACACCGCATCACGGCCACGATCCCGGCCGTGATGGCGGCCGTGACCAGGCTGCTGTCCAGTATTTAAACCGCGTTTCTGATATTTTTGGGGATTCCGAACCCTAATTTTAGCTTAGTGCAGTTTTTCCCTACTTTAGAGTTTTCCATAGCATAGAATACAGTAGATTTACATCATTGAATTCAGTTTGAAGCTTGGAATCATTGTTCGGATCAGATTTACTTTGAAGAATTGTTAGTAAGGTTTACCTTTTTATTCTTTAATATTGCAGCTATGTCTTCCATCTTTAATTCTTGCTTTGCTGTGTTTACTCCCATCATGAAAGAGTAATTCGTTTATGGGTTTGGATTAGGGGTCCATTGTTAATCTTGATGTTCGATTTATGATTAATTGCATAAAGGGATTGAATCTTTTACCTAGGGTTTATGTTGATTTGGGGATTTCTCTGCACTAGTTATTGGTTTGTGGCCAGAATTAATTGCTAGTCTAGGAGAGGGATTCATTACAACGACAGTTGGATGGAGACCTCGAGCCTTACCAATTTCAACCTAATTTTCCTGCTATGAAAGTAGAGGTAATATTGGGGGCATACAATGCTTAGGTGCTTAAGGTTATGATTGATACATCACGACAGTGGGGCAATCTTAGCCTAATTCTCTTATTGATTACGAAAGTAGCTGAGTAGAATTCTTTTGTGCATTGCCCATATATTCCTTGGTTAATTATTCTTTCCCTAATCCTGAGTTTGTTAGAACATCAAGGTTACAATCCCCCTAATCTGGCCCATACCTTTATCATACAGTTTTCACCTTAATCAATTGCTTTCTTTTATTCCACATCATTCGGTCTTTGTGCTTGGATTCTATAAATTTATACACTCTAGTGTCTGGTAATTCACACAATTACGTGCCATAGCCCCAATCCTCAGCGGAACGACATTACACCCTTTTTACACTCATCATTTGTGCTCATCACATTTTGGCGCCGTTGCCGGGGATTGGTTTATTTGGTTTTGATTGTGTGATTAATTTCTTACTAGCACTAGAGTTAGTGAATTTTAGGAGATCAAGTTTATTTTATTGTTTATTAAAAAAAAAATACTCTTATTTGCACTAACCCATAACCAATCTTTTCAAAGAGTGTTTGTGGTTGTGTTTGACATTAGGTTTCCCTCCTTTTATGCACACTAGATCGAGAGGGAGCACGAATCTTCGTCCCTACGATCCAAATCTTGAAAGGAAGTTAAGGAGGGAGAAGAAGAGGTTACTTGATTGGCTTCGAGAGTTTCAGGACTTCGAAGTTGACATGGAGACCGGAGTCAGTAGCAATACCGGACAACCTGCCCATACTGGTGTTAACACACAACAACCGAGGCAGAGAGAGGTAGTTGGGGACAACTCTGGAGTTCGTGCTGATCCCCAAATTCCAAATGTTCAGGATCAAGCACAGAATTTCAAGGCTGATCCAAAGCCGAATATCTATGTTGGGGGAGGATTGGGAGATCCTTTCATGCAGCAGCAGCCTGTGTACCAACAGCCAAGATATGGGGTTGGGATGCAAAATTTTCTCCATCAGATGAATGTAACACCCCGTAAATTCGTTCAAGCCTTTCGTTCGATAATTAATTCCTTGGGTAATTTAATTAATTCCAATTGGGCTAATTCTTCCAATTTAATATATATATATACACTTGTATATATATTTGATGCCTAACTTAATTATTCTAATCAAGAGCCCAATTAATTGAATTTATTCTTGTAAGGGATTTTATTCAATTTGGACCCTTACAATGTTTGTTATTAAATATTCTTACAAGCCCACATTCTTGATCATACATTATATATGTATATATATTGATCCTAAGACATTCTTATGGGCTAATTCTTGTATTTAATTTGTAAGGGGTGAATTTAATAAGCCCAACTTACTAGTCTTGATTATATTTATTTCCTACACCCATTATTTTATAAGTTACTTAAGCCCACATCATTTAATGTCTTACAACCTAAATATTGTATGTATTCTTGGTATATAATTTGAAGATCAAATTACCCTAAGACTTTCACTCTTTCTTCCTCCTACCCTATACTCCTACACGCCATTTTCCTCTCAAATTCCCTAAGAATTCATCTTCATTTTCCCTACAAGATTTCAAGTAAAGGTTGCTCTTTTAAGCTTGGTTGGGAGTGGGTAAGTGCATCTATCCTAGAACCCATCTTGCATTTTGTGTTTTAGATAGTCTTTTTACATAATCTTATAAGTGTTCTTTTGGGGTTCTTTGGGAAAAAGATGATCAAGGTGAAGGTGGGGCTTTGTGAGCTAGCAAAAGGCTTGTTGGAATAGGAAAAGCTCTTTGAGGTAACCATCCATGTCCATCAAATCTATTTTATTCACCTATTCTATATATGATGATCTTGGTGTTGGAAATCCTGAAATTTCTTGTTATTTGGCCTATTTCTTGGATGTACTTTGTTGGTTTTCATCTTGATCTTTTGTCTTGTGTTGTATGATCAATGATGTTATGGATTTCCCTATTTTTGGACTCTAAATGGGATGAAATGTGAGTGTATTTGGTCTGATTTTGTATTCTGGAAGTGGGATTTGTTGATCTGGGTTGAACTGTCTCTGGAAGGGATTTGGGTTGGCCTTGCGGAAGACCTGAACGGCACAATGTAACCCGCGAGGGCGATCCGCAAGGTGGCGACGGTTGGCTTGGGCGGAGGAGGGTGGTCCGCCGAGGGAGGCCGTCTCCTTCTCGCGGAGGAGACTGGCGGAAGGCAGTGATCCGTGAGAGTGTTCCTCAAGTTCACTTGGAGTTGATTTCCAGTGAACGGTTTCTCTGTTGTTGTTGTCTGTTATTCTCCTTTGTTTCTGATTATTGTTGGATTGTTTTGTTGGGTATTTTACCATGTCTTTGGAGTATTTATTCATGTCATTTATTGNTTCGGTCCCTGTGATTGGGCTCATCACCCCTGTGTACCGATTTTCCGGGTTTGGCTCTTGACCACTGACTTTGGGTTGGTCACCCCTGTGTACCGGTTTTTCCGGGATTGACTCTTGACTCCTGACTTCTGACTATGTGGTTTGACTTGGTTTGGTGGTTGGGTTGACTTGGTTTGGAGGTTGGAGTTGGGGTTCCTTCTTGGTCCGTTTTATGAGCTCTTATGCTAATTCGGTCGATACCTTATGGATCTCGGTTATGGTTCGTTATTGCATTATGTTTTGTTGTTGGCTATTGGCTTTGTTTGACTGAGTCTTGGTTTGTGATTCGTTCAGCTTATTATTGTTGAGTATCGTTTTCAACTACTGAACAGTTCGTTGGTGTTTATATTCTATATGGGTGTGTAAACCTATTTACAAGCTTATGTATATCTATACTTCCTTGCGGGTGTGAATGGTGGTTGCTTAGCATTCTTTTGCTAATGGTTCTTTGTGTGTTTTCCAGGTATGGAGTAGTTATGCGAGAGCGCGCTAGAGCTTTCCTTATGAAGATGTTTAGCCTTAGTTTACCTTGTTTAGACTTTGGTTTTGGCCTGTGTGCCTTGAGATATTATTAGTATACTCTGGATTAGTGGTTTGAGTACTTTCGATGATTGTGGATTATGTTTTGAGAATTTTATCTTGGTTTATAACTATGACAGCTTAGTCCGTTTTATGATTAGCCTGTGCATCTAGGCTGTGTTATACCTAGATGTGGCATGACGCCCCTTAGGTTTTAAATCGCTTCCGCTATGTTTTCGTTTGATGGTTGAGATTGGCAGCTGTTGTGTTAAGCTTTAGCTATCTCAGCCGGTGTGAGGTTGGGGGTGTCACAATGAATCCCAACCTGTTTCAGCAATTTGCCCAAGAGTTTCCACAGGCAGAGCCAATGGCAGCACATTTAGCTCCTGAGTTCACTGAAGAAGATTATATTGTGTACCCAGGAATTGAAGCGAATAATTTTGAGTTGAAGACTCAGCTCATTCAGATGGTCCATAATAATCAGTTTGGAGGATCTCGGGTTGAGGACCCGAAAACCCACATAGTTCATTTTGATCGTATATGCCAGAACATCAAGATGAATGGTGTTCCTAGTGAGGCAATCAAGCTGAGACTGTTTCCTTTTTCCCTGAGAGATCACGCACAGCGTTGGTTGAATTCCTTTCCAGCCAACCATTTCATTACATGGGAACAGCTCCACAAGGCTTTCATGCAGGAGTATTGTCCTCCTTCTAAGGCTGCCAAGTTAAAGAAGCAAATTCAAAATTTTCAGCAGTTTGACAATGAAGATCTTCCTGAGGCTTGGACGAGATTTAAAGAATTGAGGAGGCAGTGCCCGAAGAATTTGATGACCCCAGGTGATTTTATGTCCTCATTCTATGAGGGATTGTCTAACCGGTCAAAGATTATTCTAGATACCTCATCCTTTGGGGGTGTTTTCATTGATATGGGGCCAGCAGTTGGAGAGCAGTTGATTGAGAGGATCACCTCTAACAATACTTACTGGTACACTGAGGGGGATGATATGCCCAAGAGAGAGAAGACAGTTGGGATGTTCAAAGTTGGAGAAAAGATGGCAATGCAGGCTCAGCTGGATACCATACAACACATGCTAAAGCAGTTAGTATAGGGCCCTACTCAGAGTATCCAGGCAGTTGCTCAGCCTCCACTGATTCCACAGAATCCTTATGTTCCTAACCCCTATTCTGTGCCACAGGTACCTCTTGTAGCATGTTGTGCAATTTGTGGTGGAAATCATGTAGCTCAGACATGCCCTTTGCTAGACTTCGGTAACCAAGTTCCTCAGCCTAATGTGGAGCAAGTTGATCTCATTGGTTATTCTAGACCACAAGGCCCGGGGCAAGGTTATGGGCACTATCAGCAGAAAGGAAGAGATCAGTTTGTTCCCTCTTGGAACAATCAAGGCAATCAAGTAAGGAACAATCCACCAGGTTTTCAAGGTAATCAAGGAAACAGAGGTGGCAACCAAGGAGCTCAGTGGAGAAATAATCAGAATAATCAGAATCCCAATCAAGGGCAGTTCCAACAAGGGAATCAGAATTTTGGGAACACTCAAGGTCAAGGTTTCTCTAAACCTTCTCAGGATGTTGATATGCAGCTTCTCAAGAACACTATTGTAACACCCCGTAAATTCGTTCAAGCCTTTCGTTCGATAATTAATTCCTTGGGTAATTTAATTAATTCCAATTGGGCTAATTCTTCCAATTTAATATATATATACACTTGTATATATATTTGATGCCTAACTTAATTATTCTAATCAAGAGCCCAATTAATTGAATTTATTCTTGTAAGGGATTTTATTCAATTTGGACCCTTACAATGTTTGTTATTAAATATTCTTACAAGCCCACATTCTTGATCATACATTATATATGTATATATATTGATCCTAAGACATTCTTATGGGCTAATTCTTGTATTTAATTTGTAAGGGGTGAATTTAATAAGCCCAACTTACTAGTCTTGATTATATTTATTTCCTACACCCATTATTTTATAAGTTACTTAAGCCCACATCATTTAATGTCTTACAACCTAAATATTGTATGTATTCTTGGTATATAATTTGAAGATCAAATTACCCTAAGACTTTCACTCTTTCTTCCTCCTACCCTATACTCCTACACGCCATTTTCCTCTCAAATTCCCTAAGAATTCATCTTCATTTTCCCTACAAGATTTCAAGTAAAGGTTGCTCTTTTAAGCTTGGTTGGGAGTGGGTAAGTGCATCTATCCTAGAACCCATCTTGCATTTTGTGTTTTAGATAGTCTTTTTACATAATCTTATAAGTGTTCTTTTGGGGTTCTTTAGGAAAAAGATGATCAAGGTGAAGGTGGGGCTTTGTGAGCTAGCAAAAGGCTTGTTGGAATAGGAAAAGCTCTTTGAGGTAACCATCCATGTCCATCAAATCTATTTTATTCACCTATTCTATATATAATGATCTTGGTGTTGGAAATCCTGAAATTTCTTGTTATTTGGCCTATTTCTTGGATGTATTTTGTTGGTTTTCATCTTGATCATTTGTCTTGTGTTGTATGATCAATGATGTTATGGATTTCCCTATTTTTGGACTCTAAATGGGATGAAATGTGAGTGTATTTGGTCTGATTTTGTATTCTGGAAGTGGGATTTGTTGATCTGGGTTGAACTGTCTCTGGAAGGGATTTGGGTTGGCCTTGCGGAAGACCTGAACGGCACAATGTAACCCGCGAGGGCGATCCGCAAGGTGGCGACGGTTGGCTTGGGCGGAGGAGGGTGGTCCGCCGAGGGAGGCCGTCTCCTTCTCGCGGAGGAGACTGGCGGAAGGCAGTGATCCGTGAGAGTGTTCCGCAAGTTCACTTGGAGTTGATTTCCAGTGAACGGTTTCTCTGTTGTTGTTGTCTGTTATTCTCCTTTGTTTCTGATTATTGTTGGATTGTTTTGTTGGGTATTTTACCATGTCTTTGGAGTATTTATTCATGTCATTTATTGGGTATTTTATACCTTAGCTTGGAGTATTGATTCATGTCTTTGGTTTCCATTTTTGGTATTCTTGATCTATTGATCCTTTGATTCATTATCTGGGAGTTGGTTTGTGTTCATATTTGAGATGAACACTTTGTTTTAGTTGCTTTGAGTGATGTTGGAGTATGAGGTTGTGATGGTGGTTTGGTTGAGGTTGTTGGTGGTTGTTGGCTACTATTGACTGTGCTACTATTGACTGTGCTACTATTGACTTCTGACTTTGGACTTCGGTCCCTGTGATTGGGTTGATTACCCCTGTGATTGGACTTCGGTCCCTGTGATTGGACTGTCGGTCCCTGTGATTGGACTTCGGTCCCTGTGATTGGACTTCGGTCCCTGTGATTGGGCTCATCACCCCTGTGTACCGGTTTTCCGGGTTTGGCTCTTGACCACTGACTTTGGGTTGGTCACCCCTGTGTACCGGTTTTTCCGGGATTGACTCTTGACTCCTGACTTCTGACTATGTGGTTTGACTTGGTTTGGTGGTTGGGTTGACTTGGTTTGGAGGTTGGAGTTGGGGTTCCTTCTTGGTCCGTTTTATGAGCTCTTTATGCTAATTCGGTCGATACCTTATGGATCTCGGTTATGGTTCGTTATTGCATTATGCTTTGTTGTTGGCTATTGGCTTTGTTTGACTGAGTCTTGGTTTGTGATTCGTTCAGCTTATTATTGTTGAGTATCGTTTTCAACTACTGAACAGTTCGTTGGTGTTTATATTCTATATGGGTGTGTAAACCTATTTACAAGCTTATGTATATCTATATCTCCTTGCGGGTGTGAATGGTGGTTGCTTAGCATTCTTTTGCTAATGGTTCTTTGTGTGTTTTCCAGGTATGGAGTAGTTATGCGAGAGCGCGCTAGAGCTTTCCTTATGAGGATGTTTAGCCTTAGTTTACCTTGTTTAGACTTTGGTTTTGGCCTGTGTGCCTTGAGATATTATTAGTATACTCTGGATTAGTGGTTTGAGTACTTTCGATGATTGTGGATTATGTTTTGAGAATTTTATCTTGGTTTATATCTATGACAGCTTAGTCCGTTTTATGATTAGCCTGTGCATCTAGGCTGTGTTATACCTAGATGTGGCATGACGCCCCTTAGGTTTTAAATCGCTTCCGCTATGTTTTCGTTTGATGGTTGAGATTGGCAGCTGTTGTGTTAAGCTTTAGCTATCTCAGCCGGTGTGAGGTTGGGGGTGTCACAGTTGGTATCAGAGCCTGTGTTGAGGTCTGAGTAGATATCCTAGGGTTGAACTTTTGAGACTCTAGGACTTGATCAGTAATCCTAGGGTTGAACTTTTGAGACTCTAGGACTTGATCAGTAGAAGTTAAGATGTTTGAGAAAGACTCTAGGACTTGATCAGTAGAAGTTAAGATGTTTGAGAATCCCTCTAGGACTTGATCAGTAGAAGTTAAGATGTTTGAGAATCCTAGGATGTGTGAATTCTAGGAATCGAAGATGTTTGAGAATCCTAGGATGTGTGAATTCTAGGAATCGCGGTGAGGACACGCCTTGTTTGTTTATATTCTTGTGCTTTGTTAACCTTGTTGTTTGCAGCTTGCGGCTCGTCTTCTCGGGTAAGTTTTAATCGTTTTTAGTTAAGTTGCTTCGTTTTAGTTTGCCTAGAAGCCTGCCTTAGAATAGAAATAAGTAGTCGGTGGATAAGAAACGATGGATATCCCCGTATGCGTTTGAGCAACCAGAAGAGGGGCGGCTCGTCAAAGAAGACTAATCTACGCACGGTTCGGAGTCAACGACAACCATCTACGTTCCCCGGAAGTTGGCGTACTCGCGCGTGCAGCCTCGTCTACAAAGTCTTCTCCAAACTCAAGAGTTGAAGAACAAGTTCGTACAACTGAAGTTCAACACAAGACGAAGAACGCGATAGGAGCTTGAAGACTGAAGACTCGAAGACCCTCGGTCTTGAGGGAACGATAATAGCGGGTGCTAACGCGTCAAGAAAGAGTAAAGCACGCCAAGCGGGAGCTTCCGGATCAGCAATGAAGAGTAAAGCACGCCAAGCGGGAGCTTCCGGATCAGCAATGAAGAGTCTCGTGCGCCAAGCGGGAGCTTCCGGATCAGCAATGAAGAGTCTCGTGCGAGCTAAACTCGGAGTTAACGTTGCATGAAGAATTATAATTCGAGGTCGTGTCGGAGTTAACGTTGCATGAAGAATTATAATTCGAGGTCGTGATTCGCAGACTTTGAGATAGTCCTTTATAATTCGAGGTCGTGATTCGCAGACTTTGAGATAGTCCTACCCATCCCTGAAGCAACAACGAAGGAACAAGTTAGAAGTTGCAACCTTCAAAGCGAAGAAGACTAAGTTAAGTAGAAAGAAGAACTTGGACGCTTAAGATCCCCAAAGAGAAGAAGAAACGCCATTAGCAAGTTGTGTTATCTCATGAAGTGCGAAGGAACTAAGAAGTGAATTGCGAAATGAGGACCTCGTGTAACCTATTCGGTGCACCTTGGGAGTAACTCTGTGTGCAAGAGCTTANCGGAATCCCTTCTCTTTGTTCTAATCAGTATTCCTATATATTCTTGGAAACTAAATTCTTCTTTGTTTCTTGAGACTCCAAATGCCTTTTGTTGAAACATCTCTCCTATTGATTCTAGACCTCATTGCTATCGTCCCTTGAAACCGAATTTCTCTCATTCCCTTGGGAATTGTATATCCCTTCGTTGAGACATCCCTTTCTATCCATTCTAAACCTCCTTCTCACCTTTGTTTGAAAATGAACTCCTCTCTTTTCTTTGGGAAATTGAATACCCTATCATTGGCAAATCATCTCTGTCTTTCAAGATCTCATTCCTAACCCTCCTTGGAATCTAAATACTTTCCTTCCCTTGAGTAAAAACTGAATAACCTACTCCTTGAAAGCTCTTTCGTTGTTCTCAAATCTCGTTCCTATATTTTCTCAAAGCCAAGTACTTTTCATTGGTTTTCTATTGTTGAAAAGGACTCGATACTCACATTAAGTTGAGAAATTCTTTTGGCCTCTTTGAACCTAGTTATTCTTATCTTCTTTCGAAGCCGGGTTCATTCCCTTTCCTTAAAGAACTTTACATCCCTTTTATTGCAAAAATCATTTCCAACTCTCGAACGTTGATCTTGTGTGCTTCTTGAAAATATCTTGTGCAAGGTGACAACCTTATTTCCCAAGTTGTAACCTTGGTAATCTTTGATTCTGATCTTAACCTACGTTGTCCTTGAATCTTGAACCATAAACCTTTCATTCTCTTTCCTTGTTGGGTCAACGTTTTCTTAATAAGCATGCCCTCTATATAATACTTTCTCTATATGTACTACCGTACTAGTTTTAACCTTCTGTCCCCAATACGAATTATCCTTATGGAATGGTTCTGAGTTGGATCTTTCAAGAAATGGAGTTCGCCTAAGCTGTCAAAAGGTTAAAGCAAAGAAGTGTAGCAGCCCGTTCAGTTGGGAAGATTTGGTAAATCAAGTGAGCCTAAGATCGTAGCGTCTACATGTGTCATCGGAAAAAGTTGAGTTGGTTCACGAAAGAGTGAAAGCTGCCCCTGATCAATAGGAGTCGTATGCCGACCAAGTTAGACTAGATGCGTGATGCGTGTCACGTTTGCTGCTGAAGATATATGTGCATGATGCGCTTCGTGATATCCACCTGGAAGTCGTAACGTTCGAAGATGCTCTATCTTACGAAGAGAAGCCAACAAGAATTTTGGTCACCCAGTCAAGAGAAGTGCACCGACAAGCAATGAAGTCCGTGAAGGCGGTGTGATCCAACCACGTGGCCAAAGGAGCGACCTTGTATATGGGGGATGTGATGAGAAATCGGTTCCAAGCAGTTCAGCATGAGGAGGTCACCCAGTTCAGTTGATAGCTTCCGTGCATATGTTAGATCTTTGTTAGGAATCCTTTTTACCTAAGTAAGTAGCGAGTTTAGTTCTTGCATGCTAGTTTGGGTTGGGTAGGTTACAAGTTTAGGATGCTAGAGGTGTAGTATGTGCTTGAGCTTAATTGCGTGTTAGTGTGTTTCTGAGTGTAGGACTAGTTGAGCAATCGTTCCCTTTTCAGTCTTCCGTTGAATCTTTGTTCCTTTGAATCGTTCTGTTTCTAGTTCCCGTGAGCTTCGAGCTTCGGGGACGAAGCTCCTTTTAAGGGGGGTAGAGTGTAACACCCCGTAAATTCGTTCAAGCCTTTCGTTCGATAATTAATTCCTTGGGTAATTTAATTAATTCCAATTGGGCTAATTCTTTCAATTTAATATATATATACACTTGTATATATATTTGATGCCTAACTTAATTATTCTAATCAAGAGCCCAATTAATTGAATTTATTCTTGTAAGGGATTTTATTCAATTTGGACCCTTACAATGTTTGTTATTAAATATTCTTACAAGCCCACATTCTTGATCATACATTATATATGTATATATATTGATCCTAAGACATTCTTATGGGCTAATTCTTGTATTTAATTTGTAAGGGGTGAATTTAATAAGCCCAACTTACTAGTCTTGATTATATTTATTTCCTACACCCATTATTTTATAAGTTACTTAAGCCCACATCATTTAATGTCTTACAACCTAAATATTGTATGTATTCTTGGTATATAATTTGAAGATCAAATTACCCTAAGACTTTCACTCTTTCTTCCTCCTACCCTATACTCCTACACGCCATTTTCCTCTCAAATTCCCTAAGAATTCATCTTCATTTTCCCTACAAGATTTCAAGTAAAGGTTGCTCTTTTAAGCTTGGTTGGGAGTGGGTAAGTGCATCTATCCTAGAACCCATCTTGCATTTTGTGTTTTAGATAGTCTTTTTACATAATCTTATAAGTGTTCTTTTGGGGTTCTTTGGGAAAAAGATGATCAAGGTGAAGGTGGGGCTTTGTGAGCTAGCAAAAGGCTTGTTGGAATAGGAAAAGCTCTTTGAGGTAACCATCCATGTCCATCAAATCTATTTTATTCACCTATTCTATATATGATGATCTTGGTGTTGGAAATCCTGAAATTTCTTGTTATTTGGCCTATTTCTTGGATGTATTTTGTTAGTTTTCATCTTGATCTTTTGCCTTGTGTTGTATGATCAATGATGTTATGGATTTCCTTATTTTTGGACTCTAAATTGGATGAAATGTGAGTGTATTTGGTCTGATTTTTGTATTCTGGAAGTGGGATTTGTTGATCTGGGTTGAACTGTCTCTGGGAGGGATTTGGGTTGGCCTTGCGGAAGACCTGAACGGCACAATGTAACCCGCGAGGGCGATCCGCAAGGTGGCGACGGTTGGCTTGGGCGGAGGAGGGTGGTCCGCCGAGGGAGGCCGTCTCCTTCTCGCGGAGGAGACTGGCGGAAGGCAGTGATCCGTGAGAGTGTTCCGCAAGTTCACTTGGAGTTGATTTCCAGTGAACGGTTTCTCTGTTGTTGTTGTCTGTTATTCTCCTTTGTTTCTGATTATTGTTGGATTGTTTTGTTGGGTATTTTACCATGTCTTTGGAGTATTTATTCATGTCATTTATTGGGTATTTGATACCATAGCTTGGAGTATTGATTCATGTCTTTGGTTCCCATTTTGGTATTCTTGATCCATTGATTCTTTGATTCATTATCTGGGAGTTGGTTTGTGTTCATATTTGAGATGAACACTTTGTTTTGGTTGCTTTGAGTGATGTTGGAGTATGAGGTTGTGATGGTGGTTTGGTTGAGGTTGTTGGTGGTTGTTGGCTACTATTGACTGTGCTACTATTGACTGTGCTACTATTGACTTCTGACTTTGGACTTCGGTCCCTGTGATTGGGCTGATTACCCCTGTGATTGGACTTCGGTCCCTGTGATTGGACTTCGGTCCCTGTGATTGGGCTCATCACCCCTGTGTACCGGTTTTCCGGGTTTGGCTCTTGACCACTGACTTTGGGTTGGTCACCCCTGTGTACCGGTTTTTCTGGGATTGACTCTTGACTCCTGACTTCTGACTATGTGGTTTGACTTGGTTTGGTGGTTGGGTTGACTTGGTTTGGAGGTTGGAGTTGGGGTTCCTTCTTGGTCCGTTTTATGAGCTCTTATGCTAATTCGGTCGATACCTTATGGATCTCGGTTATGGTTCGTTATTGCATTATGTTTTGTTGTTGGCTATTGGCTTTGTTTGACTGAGTCTTGGTTTGTGATTCGTTCAGCTTATTATTGTTGAGTATCGTTTTCAACTACTGAACAGTTCGTTGGTGTTTATATTCTATATGGGTGTGTAAACCTATTTACAAGCTTATGTATATCTATACTTCCTTGCGGGTGTGAATGGTGGTTGCTTAGCATTCTTTTGCTAATGGTTCTTTGTGTGTTTTCCAGGTATGGAGTAGTTATGCGAGAGCGCGCTAGAGCTTTCCTTATGAAGATGTTTAGCCTTAGTTTACCTTGTTTAGACTTTGGTTTTGGCCTGTGTGCCTTGAGATATTATTAGTATACTCTGGATTAGTGGTTTGAGTACTTTCGATGATTGTGGATTATGTTTTGAGAATTTTATCTTGGTTTATAACTATGACAGCTTAGTCCGTTTTATGATTAGCCTGTGCATCTAGGCTGTGTTATACCTAGATGTGGCATGACGCCCCTTAGGTTTTAAATCGCTTCCGCTATGTTTTCGTTTGATGGTTGAGATTGGCAGCTGTTGTGTTAAGCTTTAGCTATCTCAGCCGGTGTGAGGTTGGGGGTGTCACAACTATGATGGCTCAGTTTGGCAAGCTACAAGCAGAGATAGATGGTTTCAAGGCTCAGCAACAAGGAGGAGGTAATCAGTTTTCTAATCAACCTTCATCTTCGAATGGTAGACTGCCAGCAAGCACAGAAAATCCAAGGCACCAAGTGAATGCAGTCACCACTAGAAGTGGATTAGCTTTGAAGGACCCCCCTTTTCCTTCGAATGATCCAGTGCCTGAGAAAGCTGATAAGAAGGATGAGGGTGTTCAGGTTGAGGATGTTCTTGATGATAGTGAGGAGGAACCTGTGGTGCAGAGAGATAGTGTTAAGGGGACAGCTCCTGGGCAGGATGAGAGTGCTTAAAGTAAGAAGAATGAAAGGAAGAACAAGAAGGTAGATGACTCGGTTATACCTTACAACTTGTTACCATATCCACAGAGGTTGTGGAAATCAAAGGAGTCTGATAGAGAGAGCAAGTTCCATAAGATGTTAGATAAGCTGGAGATCTCCATGCCTTTTGTTGAGGCAATCACTCAGATTCCATCGTACAAGAAGTTTCTAAAGAACATTTTAGGCAATAAGAAAAAGCCAAAGAAGAGTGTGGTGGTGGATCTGAGCGAAGGAGCCTTGACCTGTGCAGTTCTTCAACATAAACTACCTCCTAAGCTGAAAAATCCAGGTAGTTTTTCCATCCCTTGCATCATTGGTGGATTTGTAGTTGGTGGTGCTCTGTGTGATCTGGGTGCCAGTGTTAGTCTTATGCCATATTTTTTATGTAAGAGGCTCAACCTGGGAACACCAAAACCCACTTCCATGACCCTACAGATGGCGGATCGCTCCATAAAGCGTCCGGTGGGAGTTCTAGAGGATGTCCCGGTCATGATTGATCAGTACTCTATACCGGGGGGTTTTGTTGTTATGGATATAGAAGAGGATGCCAAGGTTCCTAATATACTTGGTAGACCTTTTCTAGCTATTGCTGGTGCCCTTATTGATGTGAGAAGAGGAAAAATCATGATGGAGGTGGCTGAGAATAAGATCGAGTTTGACATATTCAAGATGGCGAAGCACCAGCCCTCGTATGTTGATGAGTGTTACTCGATAGAGGGGCTGGGTGAGTGCACTGATGAAAGTAGAAAGATTGAGTTAGGGGATTTGCATGTTTCCCCTATTGATCCTGGACCCCCTGAAAAGTCAAGTGTGCTGAAATAGAAGAAAAAGTTCTTTGGTCCTGGTGGTTTCTACAAAAGATGGATGAGGGAGCTGTCTAAGTTCAAAAGGCCACCAGATCGCGTGGTCCACAATCCCACCTGATATCCATGAGGTTGAGTCGAGCTGACGACAGTAAACTCAGCGCTTCATGGGAGGCACCCCATGTTACACTTTACTTTTTGCATTTTACTTTCTGCATTTTTCTTTTTATTTTTAGTTCGGAGTAGAGTTAGGAATTTTTCTGGTTTAAAGTAGGTGTTTCTTGGGTTATTTTGGTGAGGAGTGTGTATTAGTTTGCTTTTGTTCGTGGGGTTTTGTTTGTCCATCAGGGACGATGTCCAGACTTAGTGTGGGGGTGAGTTATTTTTTGACAAAATTGTGAAAGGAAGCTAAATTTTGATGAACTTTGCTTGAAGGATTCATTTTGCAGCTTAGGGTAGTATGCTTTCCTTGTGTTGTGGCTGTGACCATTTCTCTTTCTGCTAGTTTGTGGTTTGTCTGGTAGTACTTGTGCAGTTTAGCTTGTCAAGGATGATTCAAGGTTGAGTTTGTGCTTAATTCAGTCTCTTGCCAATAGTTGGGTTAACCTCTAACATAAATGTTCCCCATGTGTGTTATGCATTGCTAGTGAAGGCTTATGTGGAATTCCGGTGATATTTGTCTTGTCATAGCTTGTCTTAGTGCTCTCATAGTGAAGTCTATAATTTGCATGCTTTGAAGTGATTTAGGCCATTGTTGTTAGCCCAAGCCTTTAAACCCACCCTTTATTATAATTGTTTCACCTAGTTGCCCCATTGAGCCTTGTTTTTGTTTAATAAGTGCAAAAGCGCTTACCCCGTTCTTCGTATTGTTTTTTTCTTGTTTAACCCCATTATTTGACCCTTAGCCTTAAGCCATATATTTTCCATTCACCCTTAGAGAGAATGTAGCATTTGTTCTTTAACTTAGAGGAGATTGACCTTTTTGAGCTTATTTTGATAGAGTTATTCATGTTATCTTTGTTCTAGTGTGGGGGTGTGGTGAAGGAAGTTATTGGTTGATTGAAAGGAAATGGAATGTTTGTTGGTTGAAAAGAAAGAAAAGAAAAGTTTGAAAAAGAGTTTGAAAATGAAGAAAAGGTTTGTGAAAAAGAAAAAAGAAGGATGAATAAAAATGCAAGTAAGGATTGTTAGAATAAAGATCCTCACCCCCACTAGTTCAGAATACTCTTGTGATTCCAATTATATTTTTCTCTCTTGATTCATATTTTCCATGTCTCCTCTAGGTTTAGATGTGAATAAGTGTGAAATTCTCTCTCTTTTTGTGCATTTTTCCATACCCCTTCTTTGTTTAGCCACTCACCCTTAGCCCCATTACAAGCCAAATAAAGTCCTATTTGATCTTAGCATGCAGTTTTAGAGTGATCTATGTGAGTATGAAGGACATGTCTATGGAAGTTCATCTTAAGCCAAGTCTTGCATAATCTCAATTGAGTACATGTGCATACAGGGTTTTAATCTACCTTAATTCAGGTGCCCGGTTATTAGCCTGAGAGGGGAACTCACTTGTGATTCTAAGATGACTCTTGAAGCAGGTTAGATTGTACAAGTTGGTTGGTGGAATGTTTGGTTGAGCAGAAAGGAAGTGTGATTAGTAACTAACTTGGAAGGTGGTCTATCCTGGGTTTGCTTGAGGACAAGCAAAAGTTCTAGTGTGGGGGAGTTGATACACATGATTTTATACCTTTATTTGCCCCACGAATCAAGAGTTTTTGTTGCTTAATTTCTTTACCTTGATACATTTAAGGCTCGTTTGTGTGTTATATTTGATCATGTCTAGTTTATTCACAAATGAGGAGCAAAGCCAATGGCAGAGCCAATGGCAGCACATTTAGCTCCTGAGTTCACTGAAGAAGATTATATTGTGTACCCAGGAATTGAAGCGAATAATTTTGAGTTGAAGACTCAGCTCATTCAGATGGTCCATAATAATCAGTTTGGAGGATCTCGGGTTGAGGACCCGAAAACCCACATAGTTCATTTTGATCGTATATGCCAGAACATCAAGATGAATGGTGTTCCTAGTGAGGCAATCAAGCTGAGACTGTTTCCTTTTTCCCTGAGAGATCACGCACAGCGTTGGTTGAATTCCTTTCCAGCCAACCATTTCATTACATGGGAACAGCTCCACAAGGCTTTCATGCAGGAGTATTGTCCTCCTTCTAAGGCTGCCAAGTTAAAGAAGCAAATTCAGAATTTTCAGCAGTTTGACAATGAAGATCTTCCTGAGGCTTGGACGAGATTTAAAGAATTGAGGAGGCAGTGCCCGAAGAATTTGATGACCCCAGGTGATTTTATGTCCTCATTCTATGAGGGATTGTCTAACCGGTCAAAGATTATTCTAGATACCTCATCCTTTGGGGGTGTTTTCATTGATATGGGGCCAACAGTTGGAGAGCAGTTGATTGAGAGGATCACCTCTAACAATACTTACTGGTACACTGAGGGGGATGATATGCCCAAGAGAGAGAAGACAGCTGGGATGTTCGAAGTTGGAGAAAAGATGGCAATGCAGGCTCAGCTGGATACCATACAACACATGCTAAAGCAGTTAGTATAGGGCCCTACTCAGAGTATCCAGGCAGTTGCTCAGCCTCCACTGATTCCACAGAATCCTTATGTTCCTAACCCCTATTCTGTGCCACAGGTACCTCTTGTAGCCTGTTGTGCAATTTGTGGTGGAAATCATGTAGCTCAGACATGCCCTTTGCTAGACTTCGGTAACCAAGTTCCTCAGCCTAATGTGGAGCAAGTTGATCTCATTGGTTATTCTAGACCACAAGGGCAGGGGCAAGGTTATGGGCACTATCAGCAGCAAGGAAGAGATCAGTTTGTTATAGAATACAGTAGATTTACATAATTGAATTCAGTTTGAAGCTTGGAATCATTGTTCAGATCAGATTTACTTTGAAGAATTGTTAGTAAGGTTTACCTTTTTATTCTTTAATATTGCAGCTATGTCTTCCATCTTTAATTCTTGCTTTGCTGTGTTTACTCCCATCATGAGGGAGTAATTCGTTTATGGGTTTGGATTAGGGGTCCATTGTTAATATTGATGTTCGATTTATGATTAATTGCATAAAGGGATTGAATCTTTTACCTAGGGTTTATGTTGATTTAGGGATTTCTCTGCACTAGTTATTGGTTTGTGGCCAGAATTAATTGCTAGTCTAGGGGAGGGATTCATTACAACGACAGTTGGATGGAGACCTCGAGCCTTACCAATTTCAACCTAATTTTCCTGCTATGAAAGTACAGGGTAATATTGGGGGCTTACAATGCTTAGGTGCTTAAGGTTATGATTGATACATCACGACAGTGGGGCAATCTTAGCCTAATTCTCTTATTGATTACGAAAGTAGCTGAGTAGAATTCTTTTGTGCATTGCCCATATATCCCTTGGTTAATTATTCTTTCCCTAATCCTGAGTTTGTTAGAACATCAAGGTTACAATCCCCTTGACGTGGTGTTCGTATGGGGTGAGGGTGAGTGAAAGTGAATGTGATATGGAAGTGCTAAAACGAAGAGTCATAAACTCCCCGAGTGTCGTATCTCTCGTGGATGACAAGTTGGAGAATGTACGGCTTTGCTACCTTAGTTGGTTTGGAATAACATTAAGATGAGTCATGTGGATTTTTATAAAAAGGATTTGTTAAGAGGGTAAAGGATAGTGAAATAAAGAGGTAAGCAAAGGGAAATAAAAGCGGATGGGACTAAGATATCATGGAGATTGGTTAAAGGTGTAAAATAGAGTATTGATTTCTATTGAGTCATGATTGAAGGAGCTCGAAACATAGTCTTGAGTGGCGTCACACTCAAGCTCCCAATCCTCAGTCGGTTGGGGAATTTTATCAAACACTTTGTCTACAAGTTCCCTCCGGATCTCATCTTCTCAGATTGAGAGCGGCAGATGTGAGTAGTGGGCTACACCTCTTTGCGATATCTCGCCAAAGAGATGATCCTATACTCTTGGAGAGATCGGGGCCCTCGATCCAACAAGATCATACAAAAACATACACACAGATTCAACATTCCCCAAAGAAATCAAACTCATTATCAATTTAGATCATTAACACCAATCATCCATTCAATCTAGCCCCTATCCTAGGGATTAGCCTCTCATAGGCTTTAACAACATCAAAGCATCGAAATAGAAAAGCATATCTACAAGAGCAATATATAAAGTAAACAACTTGAAGAAAAAAGAAAAAGTAAGAGGAAGCCAAGGAGAAAACAAATCTTTAAAGAAAGAAGTTACCCAAAAGATCTTCAAAGCTATGGAGATCTAGTTCTCTTCTCCAAGGAGCTCCTCCTCCTCTCTCAATCCTCTCTAAACCTAACCTAAAATGTAGAATAGAAAAAATGTGAAAAATACTCCCTAAACCTAGCTGAAATGCCCCTTAAATACTAAAACATCGCGCAGGTTTTCTGGTGCCGCCCCACGTTAGCCACACGCGTGTGGACTGGCGTGGGAGCTCTCTCGAAAGATTCCACGCCAGCTCACACGCGTGTGAGGCTCGTGGGCGTGGGTTCTTCATTTTGTTTCCTTTTGTTGTTTCCGGTTTGGTCTTTGTATGCTCCAATGTGGATTGATTCTTTCTTTCAATGGTTTTATGCTCCTTTTTGGTTGACTTCAGCCTTCATTCCTGTGGGAATTCTTTAAAACACTCCTCACAGAACTCGTTTGCAATTTGTTAGTAAAATAGCATGTAAACACGTAATTGCACTCTTAAAGACTTATTTTTAGCACAAAATCAACTTACTGAGGTATAGATAAATAGGCACTTTTGGCGTCTATCACCCCTTAATCTGGCCCATACCTTTATCATACAGTTTACACCTTAATCAATTGCTTTTTTTATTCCACATCATTCAGTCTTTGTGCTTGGATTCTATAAATTCATACACTCTAGTGTCTGGTAATTCACATAATTACGTGCCATAGATGCCAAAAGTATCTAAGCTAAGGGTATACTCAAAGTTACTCATTCATTCAAAACACAATCTACCAGGATATGTGAAATCCTTCAAAATATCTTCAAGGAATGATGAAAATGTGCCATACACTGCTATGAATATTCAAACAAAGCGAAACCCCTCAAGGTCACAGGTTGGACAATTAGTTAGTTTCCACAATATCAAGCATACAGTCCGAAATTTCATTCACCTCTCATTGTGCAAAGGCCTTAAGCTGATCCCCCTAGTGGGAACGATGTACAAAACCTAATCAATCGACCTCCCTTATCGCCAAAGCCCAACATAAAAGTAAGTGAAAATAGATCCATGGGCCTCTCTCCGCCAGTGGCTTGGGCGGTTACTCATTTTTCTCACTTCCCAGGGTAACATCGTCAAGCAATCCCGACTTCACATGGAGTTCCATGCTGTTTTCGAAGGCAGTGCAATGGGTGCTCGAATCCTAGCGAAGCGGCTTCCCTCGTCTCAATTTTCTCATCTCCTAGGGCCATTTTATTGTGAACAACCGACTCCAGATATAACATTTGTGTATTAGAAGACTATGGTTGTTCACCACCTAGCGAGATGGCTTTCCTCGTATCTTATCTCGGGGATTGGCCTAATTGCCTTTTCTACTCATTTCTCCGATTGACAACCCCTCATGCCTTTTTCTTAGGGAAACAGGGATATTTCACTCAATACTCACAGAAAGCTCTCCTTTTGCCCCATGTTCTATTCTATGATTATTCAATTCCGGGCTTCGCTTAATCTTATCTTTCTGAAATTAGGGGTTGCACACTCCCACTTCGAGAGATCCTTAACTAAGGTCTTTACACAATATGAGGTGAATACCACACAAGCATGCAACATTTTCAAAAATTTTAGAGGTCAAGGTAGGGGTACTTCCAAGGTTATTCAAAGAGTAAACTTTTTGGCACATATTTATCATTCTTCAAAGATAGAATGAATAACAACACATGCTTGTGGCTTGACTATTTTTCGAACAATTGAGATAGAGCTCTTAATTAAAATTTTCATTTCAAGCACAGCTCTTTCCACACTTTAGACCAAACATCGTCCTCGATGTTGACTTCGAATGTGATAAAAGAGAGAAACAACAAAATATGCATTTTTCCACACTTTAAAACGAAAACATGAGGTTCAAAGAATAGATAAACAAGGGATAAGAGGTAGATGACCTAGTATGCATCCCATGTCATATTGCTTCGAAGTGCTTGGATGGACGATTCTCATGTTCTTGCAACGAGATCTGCATGGAAATATGGAGTCTACAAAAAAAATAGGGAATTTCAACTCGGATGTTATTTGTCAGAATAAAGTAAAGATAGTAAGAAAGCATGGTAAATAACGGGTTGCCTCCCGGTCAGCGCTACGTTTAACGTCTTTAGCCCGACGAAATTGTCAAGAAGATTGTGCTACTCATCGTCCCAGGGTATTAGCCTGCAACACTGGACTGTCCCCTGCGTATTTTCTGTTCCATAGTATTTCTTAACTTGGTGGCCATTTACTTTGAAAGATCCTTTTTATGGGTGCATGATCTCCAAGGTTCCATAAGGAAATACTTTTGTAACAATATAAGGCCCAGTCCATCTTGATTTAAGTTTCCCAGGAAACAATCGCAGTCTGGAATTGAATAATAGCACTTTATCTCCCTCAATGAATTCTTTGTTTTTCCTGATATGCATGTCGTGATAAAACTTTGAACATTCTTTGTAAGACCTGGATGTTTCATAAGCCAGCAAACGCCATTCTTCTAGTTCATTCAGTTGAAACATTCGCTCCTGTCCTGCTATGAATAGGTCTTCATTTAATTTCTTAATAGCCCAATACGCCTTATGTTCGATTTCAACTGGAAGGTGGCATGCCTTGCCGTATACCAATCTGTATGGAGTGGTACCTATCGGTGTCTTATAAGCAGTCCTGAAGGCCCATAACGCATCGTTAAGCTTATCAACCCAATCTTTTCTATGCCGAGATACTGTCTTTTCCAATATGGCTTTAATATCTCTGTTTGCATTCTCGGCTTGCCCGGTAGTCTGAGGATGATAGGGCACTCCTCCTCGGTGCTGTATACCTTGCCTTTGAAGCAATCTCCGCATGGGTACGTTCCGGAAGTGTGTCCCTCTATCGCTGATCACAATTCGTGGTACTCCAAATCTTGTGAACAATCTTTTCAGAAATCTTGTTACACTTCTTGCGTCATTGTTGCGCAGTGCCTTTGCTTCAACCCATTTGGAGACATAGTCTACTGCAATAAGAATATATTTAAAACCTTTGGAGTCCAGAAATGGTCCTGCAAAGTCTAGTCCCCATATATCAAAAATTTCGCACGCAAGTATGTAATTCTGCGGCATCTTATCTTTTCCGGTGATGTTCCCAGTTCGTTGACATCTGTCACAGTTTCTGACACAGATTTGAGCATCCCGAAATATTGAGGGCCAGTAGAATCCTGCTTCGAGTGCTCTCTAGCAGTTCTGTTAGTTGAGTGATGGCCCATTTGATGGCATTCTCCTAGGATTTCATGTCCTTCAGCCTCTGTTACACATCGTCGAATTATTTGATCTGCGCATACTTTGAAAAGATAAGGCTCGTCCCAGAAGTAATATCGAGACTCTGCTATTAATTTTCTTCGGGCGTGTATATTTAAAAATTTCGGTAGCTCTCCCCCTACAAGATAATTGGCCAGATCTGCATACCAAGGTGTGAGATAGAGGCCCATCGGCTTTTCCTCTGGAAAATATTCATTCACGTTCCCAATTATATCCTGTCCTTTCTCATTCTCTAACCTTGACAAATGATCTGCTGCACTGTTTTCAACTCCTTTTCGGTCCACGATAGTTACGTCAAATTCTTGCAATAGCAAAATTCATCTGATCAACCTTGGCTTTGCTTCCGGTTTAGACATAAAGAACCTGATGGCTGCATGGTCAGTATGAATAACGACCTTTGACATTAAGAGATATGATCTAAATTTATCTAATGCAAACACAATTGCAAACAGTTCTTTCTCGGTCGTGGTGTAGGCTTGCTGTGGCTTAGTCAACATCCGACTGGCATAAGCGATAGGTTGAAATTTCTTATCGTTTTTCTGCCCTAGCACAACTCCAACAGCGAAATTATTTGCGTCACACATCAACTCAAAGGGTTGATCCCATTTTGGTCCTACAAGGATTGGAGTATGTACCATGGCATCCTTTAAACTTTGGAATGCCTTCATAGCATCTTTGTTTAATTCAAAAATGGCGTCCTTTTCTAACAACTTAGTCAATGGCCTCGCGATTTTCGAGAAATCTTTTATGAACCTTCTGTAAAATCCTACATGTCCCAAGAAGCTTCTTAAAGATGTAACATTGTGCGGTGGTGGTTGGGTCTCAATGACTGCCGTTTTAGCCCTGTCGACTTCAATTCCCCTTTTTGAAATCTTATGCCCAAGCACAATTCCTTCCGTGACCATGTAGTAGCATTTCTCCCATGATAAAGCTAAATTCATTTGCTGGCATCGTTCCAAAACTTTTTCCAAATTTCCAAGGCATTCTTCAAAAGTGCCTCCAAAAATTGTGAAATCGTCCATGAAAACTTCCATGAAATCGCCAATGAAATCTTCAAAGATAGCCAGCATGCATCGCATAAAGGTGGCGGGGGCGTTACAGAGACCAAATGGCATTCTCCTGTAGGCAAATGTACCGAACGGACAAGTGAACGTGGTTTTCTCTTGATCCTCCAAGGCTACTGGAATTTGAAAGTATCCGCTCATTCCGTCCAAGAAACAGTAGTAGCCTTACTCGCTTACTCTTTCAATCATCTGATCTATGAAGGGCAATGGAAAATGGTCTTTACGGGTAGCTTCGTTGAGCTTTCTATAGTCGATACAGACTCTCCATCCAGTTATTTTCCTCGTAGGAATTAGTTCCTTGTTATCATTTTCAGTGACTGTAATTCCTCCTTTCTTTGGTACCACATGAGTTGGACTGACTCATGTGCTGTCCGAAATAGGATAGATCATTCCAACATCCATAAGCTTGATCACCTCGTTTTTCACGACTTCAAATGTATTCGGGTTAAGTCGTTTTTCATGACCTCAAGACTCGAACTCCATGGCCGCAGCCTCCAACTCCCAAAGCTCACATTACCATCCTGCTGTTCAGACAGCCCCGGTTCGTCGAAATGGCCGTCGTTAGGTGGGTCACCGTGGTGCTCGTGAAGAAGTGTTGTTCCTCCCATGCACTCATAATCATTTTCATACTCTGTCTCAAAGACTTGCACAAATTTTGGCCCGTTCTTGTCACCCATAACTAATGTATGTTCAGACGCAGCGCTGGCTTGGTTGTTCTGCGCTTGGTGGGCTCTTTTGTTGTTACTCTGTCTGGTGCTGGGCTCTCCTCTTTCGGGTTGTCTTCTGTGCAAGCCATGAATATTATTCCTATCAATCTGTTTTTCTGAAACTTGGGTCGTAGGCCTTTTCCCTTTTGATTGCCCCGAATTCTTGGCTCCTTGGGCCCGGTTCTGCTTATTCATTTGCTCGCCCATTAATTCCTCCACTAACTGATCATCCTCCTCATTAGTAGTATTAGCGAGGTTCGCAAATCTTGGCCCAGATTGCGCATTGTGATTTTTCCCTTTCCTGATTTCCTGCTGATCCTTCCTTCCGCCATCTACGCCCCCTTGATTCTTATTTCCTTGATATTTGGTGTAATTCCTTTTTGGTTTTGGAGCTACCATCCACGTTCCATAATCTTCCGTAAGTTCTGGCCTTATTGTCTCAATTTCCATAGTTGGCAGCTCCTTCCCATTTCCATTGCTTTTTTGACCGTTACCGGTGTCGGAGATGGTTTCCGGCCTCTGTCCGTCATCGGTAGTTGTTGCTTGGGTGGCTTCTTCCCCACGGTTCAACCGGCACCCTTCGACATTGTGACCATACGTTCCGCACTTGAAACAAATAAGGTGTAAACCTTCATAAACTATCGAACGAACTCTATTTCTTAGAGTAAATTTAGCTAGCAAGGGCTTAGTGATGTCCACTTCAACACAGACTCTCGCAAAACTGGCCCTTGAGACCAAACTGGTGGCGGTATCAATATTAATCGGACGGCCGATTTTCGCCCCCACTCTCATCAGAAACTTGTGGTCATAGTATTCTGCAGGGAAACATGGAAATCAGATCCAAACAATCATGGACTCAGTCTTATTAGTAAAAGGATCAAAGTTTGGCACTCATTCCTTTACTATGAGATAGTGGTCCAGTACCATCCATGGTCCTCCATATTTTGCAAATTCATAATCGTCCACCGACGCAAACTTCACCAAAAAGTACCCATTGTCAACTGTCACCAGTCCCATCCGCGCCTTTGGCCTCCATAGTGTCGTGAGCCTTCTCAAGAGATACCCGTAGCCTACATTCCTTCCCATCATTTTCACGATTAAAGTATGCTTCCATTTGCTCCGTAACCTAACCTTCTCCTCCCTCGTGAGTGGGATAATCGGGCAGCTTTTATCCACATCATCATCGGCTTCTTCTTCATCATCAGACACCAGGTCAAATTCCTCCGTCGTCGCCTGTTTGCTTTGTTGGGATTCATTTGCCACGATCTGTTTAAATGATAGAGCACCAGTTTGTTTCTCCGGTGAAGCTCCTGCCGTCGACATCTCCTCCATAGTTGGCGTGGCTTCGCCCATGGGTGATTCTGTGGACGTTTTCGTCTTCTTCTTGCTCCGATCGAGTTGATCCTGTTCTTCGCTATTGAGCTGCGTCGAGAGAGAATTCTCCGTCGTTATTTCTTTTCCCAGTGCTTATAGTCCTTGGTTATTATTATTATTATTATTATTATTATTATTATTATTATACAAAGACATTTTATTCTTTATACCACTTCTTACCTTCTCGTTCCCAATAATTCTATGCTTTCCTACCAAACAATGTAATTTGAATTCCTACGTTATTCTCACTTTATTCTTTTCCTACTGAATTACAATCCCCCTCTCCTAATTCCTTCATTCCAACCAAAGGTCATGTTAGTTCTCAATGTAGCACACTAGAAGATTAAATTGATAAGCTTATAGTTAATGAATTATATTGAAAAAAATTGATAATCAAATACGTAGCATTCAGTAATGCGGACTGAGGGAGATAACCAGACAAAGAATTACCATGAAGGCGAAGAGAAACAAGGTTTTCACAGAGGTTCCAAATAGACGCAGGAAACGGGCCAGTGAACATATTGCCGCTCAACTCAACATCTGAGAGATAAGAGTTGTAGCCGAGCTCAAGCTAAGAGGGATGGTTCCGAACGAAGTCGCCGGAATCTGCCGCCAAGCTCCGCCCAGGCCGTCGGCGAAAGAGAAGCACCGTACTGGGGAAGAAGAAGGCAGATGAAGAACGTGATTTTGTATCATTTTTTTATTTCTTTAATTTAATGTTTTTTATTTATGCTTATGTGGCAGCCAAGTACCACTCCAAAGCTGATGTGGCAAGCCACGGAAGCATTTACTGGCTCTTACCGAAGAGGTAACCGGGTAATGGGGTCGAACGACTTAAAATCATGAGTTCGTGTGTTTAATTGCACTTTTAAAAAGTTCATGGGCCTAATTGACTTTTCGCAAAATGTTTAGGGGCCTATTTGCACCCTTTCCCATTTTGTTATAATGTTTTAAGAATATTTAGATCGATATACTATATATATATATATATATATATATATATATATATATATATATATATATATACTAATAAGAGCCAAAGAGAGTTAGGTCTAAAATTGGTAGAAAAAATGGCGGTCAAATTATTTAATCAAATTGATTATTCAGATGAATTATTTAATCAAATAGATGGTTAAGATAATTCAGATTAATATTATTAATAGAGATTACCTAATTTAACCTTACTATTATGATTATCCGTTAAGTTTTCCGTTAAATATTATCTTCTCCGTTAATATTCCGTTAACTTTTAACTTACCCATTAATTTCTATAAGAAAGGTCTTAGGTTCGAACCTCATCTCAATCAAATTTGACATAATTAAGTTTCTCACTCTATTTTACTCTTATTAAATTAAATAAATTAGTAGCTACAACAAAAAATGATACATATGTATTTTTTTAATTTAGAATTATGTGTCTACAATACCTTTATTTGAAAAAATTATTCATTATCAAAAGATTAAATTAAGTAAGAGAAATAATTTCATTAGTTATACTGTCTTTATTTTCTTTCATGCAAAGATTCTTTACATTCAAATTTATCAATTAATATTCATTACATTGTCCATTATCTTATTTTTACAATATCTTGTAATTAAATATCAAAGTTATAGTACAAAATAATGTTATATATTTATTTACCAAGTATTTTATTAATACTATGAAAAAAAAAATTTAAAATAATTTGAAGCTAATTATATTAACTACTTGGGGGTTGGTTGACAAAGAGAGTACTCAAATAATAACCCAACAAATTGAAGCAGGATCACTCTATTTTACTCTTATTAAATTAAATAAATTAGTATTTACACCAAAAAATGATACATATGTATTTCTTTAATACCATGAAAATAATAAAAAAGAGTAGTTTGAAACCAATCATATTAACTACTTGGGGGATTTGTTGACAATAAAAGTACTCAAATAACCCATAACCCAGCAACTTGAAGCGAGAAACTACCTTTTAATATCTTTGGAATACATAATATTTTAAATTTTCAAATTTTTATTAATTTATTTAATCTTTTTTCTTAAACTAGGGATTTCTTTATCCACAATAACTCATTCAACAATAATGGTTAAACCAAATGAACCCCAAGCAGAACACCTAAAGGAAAGTCCATAGCTCCTATATCATAATCCCATTGTATACCGTTGTCATCTATGCTACCAACAATAACTGAATTGCAAATAACACACCACCAACAAAAAGGAAGAGAACAAATAGTAAAGATGAAGACAATGACATTGTTACTCAAAAGAGAATTAAGAACACTTAAAAAAATTCAAATTAAAATTAGTATTTATTTAGACTATCATTTTTAGACCAAATATTTAGACTATCGATTTTACAAGGTTGCAAACATTTATCTTAGTAATAATTATAATGAACTTTCTATATTATCTTGGATTCGTATACTTTGAGTTAGATATTTAAATAAAAAAAATTCGACATTCAATTATCCATGTATAAACTTCTCATATATAATCTTGCATTGATATACTTTCAAATATTTATTTAAATATAAACATTGGGCATTAAGCTTTACTAATTATTTTACTAATAAATTATGTAATTAAATATTAACAAAAGTTTGAGCGGGAAAAAATTTGGAAGGAGGATATTACTTTTATATATAGTATAAATAGTATAGAAGTATAGATTTGTAACCCCTCGCCTATTCCGATAAGTTTAGAGTTCGAAAAATATTTTTAAGCTACGACATTTACGAGATGGTCTCTCGTTACTTCAAGAGGATTTTTTTTTTTGTAAGGAAAGTTATTAATAAGCTACGATTTACGTACCGGTCTCGAACCGTAAAGATTTTTAAGGATGTATATACGGTTTGAATTTTCCTAGAGATTAGATTATTAAGTATGATACGATTAAGCCTAAACTTCTAATTAGTTCAAGTGAGAATTTAAATCGGACTGTAAGGGGTAAAATTGTTACGGACGTTGTACCTATATTTCGCGGGATACCGAAAAATTCCCAATTTTAGTGATTATCGACGGGATTATTTTTAGGATAATTTTGGTGTTAGGATTTTCCCGCATTAAGCTATAATCCTCCGAACTTTCATCTGATTTAAACCCAAACTGGCAAAATAAATTAAGATCTTCAAGGAGGCACCATAGGGAGTTGACATGTGGCACTCAAAATCCCCACTTGGATTGGACCATTAATGGCATGTCATATAGGTATGGGAATGTTGCACTTGTTACTTAATTCTCAAGCCAAACTCACATCATCTCTCTCTCATCTCTCCCATTCCCTCTCCCATTTTCGAAAATGCAAAGGAAAGAAAGAAGAAGGAAAATCTTAGTCTTCTAACTTCAAAGGAAAGAAAGAAGAAGGAAAATCTTAGTCTTCTAACTTTGAAGGAAAGAAAGAAGAAGGAAAATCTTAGTCTTCTAACTTTGTGAGAAAGAAAGAAGAAGGAAAATCTTAGTCTTCTAACTTTGTGATCCAAGAAGAAGAAGGAAAATCTTAGTCTTCTAACTTTGTGATCCAAGAACTCCCTAGCTATCTCTTCAACTCAAAGTGCTCTATTGTAGGTAAGAACTTTGGCTTGTTCGGTTAAATCTCTCCTAGAACTTAAGCTTAAACTTAAGGTTCAAGAAAATATTGTTGTTGAGAAATAAGTACAACTCTTGTAACTTGAGGAATTGTGTTGGAAAGCCTATGAGTAAATAAAAATGTTTATAAAACTTACGTCGAAAGAACGTATGCTATTTTGGTAAACAGGTTGTCAAAACCTTATTTTAAGGAGTGAGTACATTACGTGAGAAAAACGGGAAAATGATGATTGAAAAGCCTGCGGGCACTGAGAGTATTTTGAAAATCCTTCTTGGGCTGATGAGATAGCCGATTTCAACTATTGGACTCAAATGAGAAATATGTCCAAAAGAAATGATTTGAGAAAGAAAAACGGAAGGAAGAATCATGTTTTCAAACCCTTAGTTTCTAAAGCGAGTTGAGGAGGACCTTGATTGACCCACGGGTGGCTTTAAGTGCCATGGCCCAGTGGTCGTTGTGGATATTGTATGACCAGTTCATACTGCAGGGCGAAGTCTATTCGCTGGGTACTATATAACTCGTAGGATGAGGTATTCCTATGGGGGTGTGCACACTTAAGGTATAGTTACTCCAGAAGTCCGGGTAGGTGTTGTTTTTATGGACCTAGCTAGGCCAGCTAGGAATCATTTTAACGAACCTTACGTCCAGGGGATCAGTGTTAGACCGGGTGATGACCACTGAACCCGAGTTCGATGATCCAAGTGGTCAGCGTGGGAGTTATGAGAATGCTCCAAAGGCCTCACGCTTACTAAGAAGAAACTAAGGAAGTTTTAAAGATGAGAAAATAGTTACTCTGTAAAGACTTGAGAAAGAAATGATTCTATCCAAAATGTGACGAATTTTGAGCACGGAAATGTGCTGTTGAACCTCCTTTTTGAGTTAAAATGAGGGAACTACTGGAAACGAAATATTTTACAAACTTGTCTAAAAAACAGAAAAATGTGTTTTAAGTGGCAATGATGCCGGTACCTTTATATGAGAAAAGTTTACGTGTTGAGTTAGCTTTACGCCTTATATTATATTATCTATTATTGATAACCTGATTGCAGGTAGAGTTATAACTCGTGGGTAAATTTTACAACTTACAAATTATTATATTTTCGAAACCTTTGTCTACTTTTGAGTGACAATGGATTTCCTTACTTAGCCGTCGTGCTAACTACACTTCATTGTGTACCTTATCAGATGAAGTCTAGCGTTGGTATGCCCCTGCTTCTGTTTCTGATCCTCCAGCTCTAGCTCATGCTTCTGTCCCAGTTGTACTCCTGATCCCGTTCCTATCCCTGTTCAATCAGTGGTACCCATTTTGGTCTCCTGCCTTCGTTAATCCGTTATGCCTCAAGAGAAAAGTTAAGTCTGACCTTTTTGTACATTTCTTTTGTAGCCATGGTAGTACTAACATGGCTAGTAAGAACGGGAATAATCCAAACTCTTTGTTGATGGGCTGTAAGAAACTCTTATATATATATATATATTCGTGGCTAGTATAACTACTCTTTTGCTGCATGTATATAAGATTATGTTGGATTTTGACGATAAGAAACACGATCCTTGTCTTTAGTCTGTTAGCCTGTGCACCTAGATTGAACTCTATCTGTATTCGAGTGGGGTTCAGTCTGGGTGTGGCGGTAACTACTCCGGAGATACGGCATAGCCGAACCGGGGTGTTACAAGATTATATATAGATATATAGATTATATAGATATAGATTATTAGCATATATATATATATATATATATATATATATATATATATATATATATATATATATATATAATATATATATATATATATATATATATATATATATATATATATATATATATATATATATAATATGATTGACAATACCAAAAATTGTAACAATCAACCACATTCTTATCTCATTAATATTATTCTATCATACTAATTTCCATAATTACTAATAACCTATTATAATCAATTATAATTAATATTATTCTATCATTAATATTATTCTATAATAATAATAATTAATTAATATTACTAATATTTAATATTATTATTATTATTATTATTATTACCATATTACTAAAATACCCCTACGTTTGGGCGGGAAAATTCTAGAGGAGGATAATGCTTTTATATATAGTATAGATATAGATTTATGTATGTATACTATTATTGTTGTATTTTTTTAAAATCTTTTTATTATTATTTAGAAAATTAGGAAATTGTAATGGTGATGGTGATTAATAGTTACTAGTATTTCTGCACGTGCGTTGCATGAAATGGATTTGTTATAATATTTTAAGAATATTTGGATCGAAATACAATTATATAAATTGTAATATCGAATATTATATAGCGCAATTAATGAAATTGGTTGAATTGATTATGTTTTATGATGTTTTCCTATCTTGAATTAGAGCAAATAATTGTCCAATTGTCCGTGCGATGACATCGAATATTATATAGCGCAATTTATTTTTTATTATATATTTAGATATTAAAAATAAAGATGAAAGTATAAAAAAAATATCTAATATTGAACTTATGCATTTATTAGATTATAAGATTAGTGCAAAAGTATTACACAATTAATTGAATAATATATGACTTGTTTCTTTACAATTATCATAAAATATCGGTATGTAATATGACTTATGTAATTATATTATTACTAAAATAAATATGAGAAAAATGAAAAATAATTTAATTATATTATATTATGTAATATGACCAATGCTTAGCTTAATTACCATAATAATTATTAGACAATTATTATTAGTCAATTACACTAATATATGTGCAATTATACTTTTATACCTTAAGTATATTCATTTTCACCGTATCGCATTTAGTTTTTCTTCCTGATCCATATTTGAATGAATTAATTGTAATTATTATAAAAATTATAACAACCCATGTTTAATTAATTTTTTAAAGTTTAAATAACTTAAAGTTTTCAAAAGGAAAGTGTAATTAATTTTTTTTAAAGTTTTTAAATAATTTTCAATCAATTTTCATTTAGGGTGTGTTTGGAAAGCAGGAAAATGACTTCTGGAAAATGTTTTCTGGAAAATGAGTCATTTTCCGGAAAACAGTTTCATTTCCGGTGTTTGGTTGCATTCTGCAAAATTGTCTTTGTGTGTTTGGTTCATTTTTCTGGAAAATGAATTAAATTGTATAAGTTTACATTTTAATTATTTTTTAAAAATATAAAATAATAATAATAATATATAAAATAATAATATTTCTTTTAAAAAGTAACATATGTGGCCATTTTGGCCAAAAAAATTGTTGAAGCCAAGTCCGGAAAATGACTTCCGAAAAAAAAATCCGGAAGTCATTTTCCGGAAAAATGACCTCATTTTCCTTGGTCAACGGAAATTGTTTTCTGTTGACTGCATTTTCCAGGCACTGCCAAACACCAAAAGCCCGGAAAATGATTTCCAAAAATCATTTTCCGGGCTACCAAACACACCCTTAATTAGTAATATCCTCTTACTTTTCCAATTTGCCTAATTTCCGTTTCCTTTTCTATTAGGATCTTTTTATATTTTAAATCAAGTAGTAAAATCAGTTTTCTTTTCCATTTTATCTTTACTATTGTTTGGGCGTAAATTTTGCAAAGGATGATTTTATTTTTATTAATAGTAGTATAGATATAGAATAGATAGAGTACTTTTATATATAGAATAGATTCAATATTTTTAATTATATGTCTAAATGGTTGATACGATATTACAAAAATATAGAAAGTAAAGTAAAATGGTTGATACGATATTACAAAAATATAGAAAGTAAAGTAAAATGGTTGATACGATATTACAAAAATATAGAAAGTAAAGTAATTAAGGTAACCAAATTATTATTATTATTATTATTATTATTATTATTATTATTATTGTTATTATTAAAGGAAATGACGGGAATGATGTGTCGTAGTTTAGGCTATATAAGGTATGACTAAATAGAATAGAGATTTATTCTATAATTATTCTATGTGTGACTATTAAATTATGTTTTCTTTTTCATTTTTTCTTAGTATTAATCATTAAATTATGGACCCTTTTTTTTTTTTTTATATATTTCCTTTCCTATTGTTTCCTCAATAAATTTTTATTTTCTATTGTTTGGACAGAAGTGGTTGTAACACTTACCAATATTATATTATTATAATATAGGTAGTAATTATAATAATTAAGGTAATATAATTATATGGTGCATTACTTCCATATCAGCTTATGTTAATTAAGGTAAATAATAATGGTGATGGGAAGTATAATTGGGGAGGGATACATTACCATATTAATGGCAAATGGTTAGTATAAATAAGAGCCCTTGGGGGCACTGCTTGATCATTCATTCTCTACACCATTAAGAGATGGTTGAGAAAGTGAGAGAAACAGTGCTGTTACTCTGTTGCAGTAGTCCCGTGATTACACATTCTTCATCAATCTAAAGCTATGGCTGGAGGTTAGATCCTATGTTTTATGTACTTCAGTTCAGTTTTAATTCTTACAGTTGGTATCAAGAGCAAAATATAATCTCTGCCTAGTTATTTGTTTGAATATATATGCAATTTGGATATTATTATTCTGTTAAATGCATATATATATATATATATATATATATATATATATATATNTATATATATATATATATATATATATATATATATATATATATATATATATATATATATATATATATATATATATATATATATATATATATATATTTATGTTTGCTATTTTTTTTTTCGAGTATGTACATATATATTTGGTTTCATATATGTATACATAAAAATAAATTTTTATCCGAATTTCTTTTTTTCGAAATATAAAGACATAATTTCGAAATAAAAATTAAAATAAAATAAACCTACTGCAAAATTAATTCACGACCACGGAGACATGCCGGTGCGTCTCCGATTTCGGCTTAGCGTCGGCGGTGGCGATGGCGTCTGTTGGCGGTGGTGAGCGTGGCCAGCGGCGGTGGCTAGTGGCGGTGGCGNGTGGTGAGCGTGGCCAGCGGCGGTGGCTAGTGGCGGTGGCGAGCTCCTCCGGCGATCTTCCGGTCCCTTCGCCAACAGTGGCGTCGGCTCGGCCGACCTCTCCTCCGGCAGCGACATCTTCCTCCGATCGGTGATGGCGTCGGCAAGGGAGAAGAGAAGGCGGTGGAGGTGCTGCTTTCCGGCTTTCCGACGACCTCTCTTCAGGCGATGTGCCGGCGACTCCGCGTCTCTCTCTCTCCTTCTCCGCGTTTCTCTTTCTTGTGAAGCTGCTGCGTGTATAACTGCTTATGATGATTAGCAACTAGGTTTATGGCTAAATTGCTGATACATAACCTTATATTATGTTCTGGGCTTGGCCCTATATTGATGGGTCAAAGAAAATTATTGGACTAGTAGAAGAAGAATGATAAAGGGAAATTGTATTAGTTTGGGTTTGGCCCAATTCGGCCAACCCCATTATACTTAAAAAAAAATTATAATTGGGCTCATTTAGATTGTTTAAGTCATTTGGACATGCTTTAACTTTTAGGCTCACTATAATTATATATGGGCTTGCTTTAGTGTTTTCCTACATCATATTTGGGATTCTTCTATCTTTAATTGTTCAATTTAATTCCTCATTGATTTTTCTTCTATCTTTAATTGTTCAATTTAATTCCTCATTGATTTATTATTAAATTATATTTGTTCAATTTAATTCCTCATTGATTTATTATTAAATTATATTCAATTTTGAACAAATATTAAGTTTACATTTGTGATTTGAATTTTAATTTAATATTTAGGATTATATTAAATTGCCTTAAGTATTGCAATTTAATTATGAAGTATGAGTTAATAATATGCATAATCTGAGCATGCTATGTATCTTTATTTGCAATAATTGTTTGACTGATATAATTTTGCCTTTAGAAAAACATGTTCTTTAAGAAAGAATTTAGAGCCTTTTAGGACTAAATTGTATGCTTATTATGCATGTTTTAGTGCCTTTTAGGTGAATTTAGTGCCTTTTAAGGATAGATTAAGCATATTATTGTACTCTTTCATTCTTACTCCGCTTGTGCTATTTCAAGCACATTAAAACATCTTAAAAAGATAGTTCACCCTATTTCTAAAGCCTTATCCTTAGGGGAATCTATATTCTTAGATCAACCAAACGATTTTACTTCAAATATGAGAACACATGCATTAGGGAAGTTTCTTGGGGAGGAACACTAGTTCTATGGCCCTGGCTTAAAACGCCTTGCTGGCTAAAACTGACATAGTGCCTTCAGCCATATTGCTACTAGTCCCCTTGCGACGCTACTCTGTCTAAGGAGTTGGTTTTTAATGGCTCCTTAGCACCAACCAACTTTCTTGGGAGTATACCTAAGGATTGTTAATCATGTTTGGTTTAATTTGTTTGATTAGGTTCTAAATACCCTTGCCATTGTGATTATATATATATATTTAATTTTGGTCAATTAAAGAGTAGCCACAGCATCTTTAATTTACTGAAATTACATATTAAGTATTATTAATCACATAAAGTTTAGGTAAGAACCTTGTAGTTAACTCTGCGTTATATGACAAAATTTAGCCCACAGGCAATTTTGTTATATTTGCAGGGTTAATTAGGATGAAATACTAAACTATGATCATAATTGCCCACAGGGATTATGTATCAGCATATAGTTTGGTAGGCTTGTCATTAAGGGTGGAAAAACCATATCCAAATCGTACCCATTCTGTTTCCACCATTCAGTTTTGATAAATTCATTATGCGTAAGAATTTAGCCCACNTCTTCTATCTTTAATTGTTCAATTTAATTCCTCATTGATTTAT
Organism: Ipomoea triloba; assembly: GCF_003576645.1. Taxonomy (NCBI): domain Eukaryota; kingdom Viridiplantae; phylum Streptophyta; class Magnoliopsida; order Solanales; family Convolvulaceae; genus Ipomoea; species Ipomoea triloba. The sequence goes on from NC_044917.1 coordinate 24,759,322, forward strand.
TATTAAATTATATTCAATTTTGAACAAATATTAAGTTTACATTTGTGATTTGAATTTTAATTTAATATTTAGGATTATATTAAATTGCCTTAAGTATTGCAATTTAATTATGAAGTATGAGTTAATAATATGCATAATCTGAGCATGCTATGTATCTTTATTTGCAATAATTGTTTGACTGATATAATTTTGCCTTTAGAAAAACATGTTCTTTAAGAAAGAATTTAGAGCCTTTTAGGACTAAATTGTATGCTTATTATGCATGTTTTAGTGCCTTTTAGGTGAAATTGTATGCTTATTATGCATGTTTTAGTGCCTTTTAGGTGAATTTGTATGCTTATTATGCATGTTTTAGTGCCTTTTAGGTGAATTTAGTGCCTTTTAAGGATAGATTAAGCATATTATTGTACTCTTTCATTCTTACTCCGCTTGTGCTATTTCAAGCACATTAAAACATCTTAAAAAGATAGTTCACCCTATTTCTAAAGCCTTATCCTTAGGGGAATCTATATTCTTAGATCAACCAAACGATTTTACTTCAAATATGAGAACACATGCATTAGGGAAGTTTCTTGGGGAGGAACACTAGTTCTATGGCCCTGGCTTAAAACGCCTTGCTGGCTAAAACTGACATAGTGCCTTCAGCCATATTGCTACTAGTCCCCTTGCGACGCTACTCTGTCTAAGGAGTTGGTTTTTAATGGCTCCTTAGCACCAACCAACTTTCTTGGGAGTATACCTAAGGATTGTTAATCATGTTTGGTTTAATTTGTTTGATTAGGTTCTAAATACCCTTGCCATTGTGATTATATATATATATTTAATTTTGGTCAATTAAAGAGTAGCCACAGCATCTTTAATTTACTGAAATTACATATTAAGTATTATTAATCACATAAAGTTTAGGTAAGAACCTTGTAGTTAACTCTGCGTTATATGACAAAATTTAGCCCACAGGCAATTTTGTTATATTTGCAGGGTTAATTAGGATGAAATACTAAACTATGATCATAATTGCCCACAGGGATTATGTATCAGCATATAGTTTGGTAGGCTTGTCATTAAGGGTGGAAAAACCATATCCAAATCGTACCCATTCTGTTTCCACCATTCAGTTTTGATAAATTCATTATGCGTAAGAATTTAGCCCACAGGCAATTTTTATGGCATACGAATTTATCTTTTACATAATTTTACATTGGTAGTATTATGTACTTCAGTTACTCTCTCTCTCTATTTTGAGCCTCGAAAATTCTAACTAAGCATTTGTTATTCTTTACAGAACCTACTCAAATCCCAACTCAAAACACAATAATGATTGACGTTCCTATGCTAAACGATGAAAATCACCAAGAGTGGAAAGACGTTGTTCTCCTACACTTAGGGTTGATAGAGATGGATTTCGCTATTCAAAATAAAGAGCCTCCTCCTATCACTGATGATAGCACTGAGGATGAAAAGAAATTTCACGCACAATGGACCAGGTCCAATCGGTTGTGTATGTATTTCATTAAGACACGAATTCCAAGAAGTATTCGTGGCTCAGTTGACCATTTTGATAAAGTCGAACCCTTGTTCAAAGCTATTGATGACGAATATGCTACATCAAATAAAGCTTTGGCAAGTACTCTAATCATGAAGTTTGTTGGTCTTCGTCTTTCCACTGTCAAGGGCACGCGCAAACACATCATGCAAGTCAGGGATATTGCAGCGCAATTGAAGAAGCAGGGAATAATTTTACCGGATACCTTTGTTGTGCATTTTGCACTCAACACCCTCCCTCAACACTATAGCCCCTTTAAGATTTCCTACAACACACATATGTTGAAGAGGTTGGGGAGACTGCTATGTTGGCCACAACAAAGCCTAAAGGGAAATCTGGGAAACTAAGGGATTCACTGCGGCAACAAAGGGGAAACTGACCCCAAAAGCTGGCATAAAAAAGATACAGAAGTGTTTCTTTTGTAAAAAGAAGGGGCACATGAAGAAGGATTGTATCAAGTTTAAGAAGTGGATTGATAAGTGCCAAAAACAGTCAAAATTCGGGTCATGTTTAGATAATATTTTAATGTCTCAGCACCCAATTATGATCACTTTCATGGATAAAACCTCTAATTAACTTCTATTTGACAAATCCAGCTCAAGGAAAATACTTCGAGTCNAAGCAACAAACAAAGAATTCATCAAGCAGGAGGCTGCCACGTGCCCTCACACGCGTGTGAGCAGGCGTGGAATTAATCCAGAAAGCTCCCACGCAAGGCCACACGCGTGTGACAAGCGTGGAAGCGGGACAGTAGGGCAGCAGCGGAAATTCGACTTCTTGGACAGCTATTTAAACCCTTCTTTCCCAATTTTGAGGAGGATTCTCCCAATTTTCAGATCTGATTTTCCTCTTTATTTCTTCCACTTTGGGGAGGAAAAACACACTAAATTTCCATTAGAGTAGTGTAGATCTAGGAATGAAGATGGATTGAAGATGTAGAATTCAACACTCCTTGGGTAACACACTTTTTCCATTGAATTGCTAGTTTATATTTATTACTAAAAGTAGTTTCTATTTTGTTGTCTTGAATGATTTCCATGATTGAGTAGAGTATTTTGGGCGTGTGAGCCGTTATTAAACTCTTGATTGTTGTTTAGAATTTGTTCTATAATTTTGAAAGATGAAGGAGTAGGATTGATGTTTGTATGGTTGAAGTTGTGCAAGCTTTACTTCTATTTCGGCCGGAGTAGTTAGTAATCTATAGGGAAGTGAGAGTGTGCGCAATAGCGGCCTCTCACGAGCCCCACTCACCCATATCTCCGCTCTTGGTTCGAAAGGACAAGATCCGAGAGGAGTGGTAGACTAGGTGTTCGATAAAATGCCTCAACCGAATGAGGATTGAGAGTCTGAGTGTGACGCCACTCGGTACTAATACCTTGACTCCCTTACTCGATCACAAAACTCGTTTTTCAAATCCCCTATGAAGATCAATCAAGTTGTTTAACTTCGGTGCACACCCCTTTCATTTCCCTTTGCATATTTAGTGTAATTCCCTTTCTACAACCCCCAAACTTACTTATCAAACCAATCTTTTGTAATACTTGTAACTCTTACCTTTTAACACCATTAAGGTCAACACTAATTTGATTCCCATTCGCCATCCTCGAGAGACACGACACTCGGGGAGTCTAACTCTTCGTTTTACCACACCTCCGCATTCACTCACCGCAAAATATTACGCATCAAAATGGCGCCGTTGCCGGGGATGGCAAACGGTTTTGAATTGCGTTGACGTTTTTGGAGTTAATTTTTAAGAGTTCTTGAATTGCTTTCTTTTTGTTTGTTTTATTTTCTTATTTTTTATATTTGCTTTGAAAAGTGAGCTTTACTATCTTGAATATCTTGTGCTCACTTGCAACTACTTCTAGCTGCATATATTTGTTGTTGGCTATGCTTTGTGCAGGAAATTCTTGTTAAAATTCATTTGAAAAGCTTGCCAATGTATCCCCATGGTTGCCCACACCATGAGGGTAATCCTTTAGACCATGTTCCACCCCAACCATATCCATATTATCCCCATTCCACCCATACTTACATTCCACCAACATACCACTATCCACCTCAAAAAAAACCCTTATCCATTTCTATATCACTACTTACCACACCCAACCTCTCATCCATCTTATATACATAACCATCGCCCATCACCATACACACACCCTTTCCCACCAAATCAAAACAAATTTCCCCCACAATATTCCACTTATCAAAATGATTCGATAAGCTCTAATGAAATATTCCAAAACATAGAGAGTAAGCTTGCACAGATGATGAGAACAATTGACCCAAGCTATACTCCCGAGCCATTTTTGTTCCATAATTTCCACCCAAACAACCATTACCCATCTCCATCGCAAAATATTAAAGTAGACAATCCTACCCATTTCCTTGAAACGCCACCTTCCAATTCGTATTTTACCATACCCAATCCTCGTGATTATATCCCACCGGCCAAGAACGAAATCAAAATTCTTAAAGAGAAAATAGAAGTGTTTTCAAGAATGGCCAAGGAGGATACGGCTAACTTGAAAGCCGAAATCCGGAGCGAATTAAATGATTATCTCGCTACTCTCCGGGAAGAAGGACTTCCATTGGAGGAGATCGAAACGAAAATGCTAGTCATGATGGAGGAGTTCATGAGGACAAGTTCATCACGGATAGACTACCCACTTGTAGAGAATCTCCCAATTTCGGAAGCCAATCCAAGGATTGAGGCACAAAATGCTGGAAAAGAAGTCGGTAGTGAAGGGATGGTAGATTGTTATGCCCCGGTGCTAGAAGAAGTTCCAATTTTCGAATTGGAAAATCCAAAGGAGGTCGAGATGGAGAGCGATGATAAGAACATCGAAGTAGTGTGGGAAGATCAAGACCCTACATATGGTAATATTCCTAAACCTTCTTGCATTACTTCCTTCAAAAGTCCATGTTCTCTTGATAGATTTACTTTTGACACTCGAGTGGATGACTCCCTTTTACAATGCAACAATGATTTATATTCTCATGATATTGAATGTTTTTATTTCCGGGGGAATGATTCCATAGGCTTTGTTGACAATTTTATCGATGAGTGTGAAAATTTTGATAAAAATACTCATGCTCCATGTAAAGACGACTCCCTACGCATTGATATTTCTATTACTTGCGACTATGATTGCTTTAATTTTTGGGAGGATGACTCTATAGTAAATCATGATATACTGGTTGGAAATCATAGGGATTCTAGTTTATTTGAAGATGAATATGATAGTTTTAAATTCTTGGAAAATGAATCCTATGATTTGGGACGAGATGAGTTGATAAGTGAAAGGGAGATTGCTTTGTTATACTCTGAAAAAGAAAAGGGCAATCCTTTTAGACGATTAGAGTGGGGGGATGAGAATAGAGAGTGTGAAAAAGAGATGATGGATAAGGAGGGAATTTTCACATTCAATTTGTTTGAGGGAATTGAGGGGAGTGATATGACCTCTAGTGAAGAGATATGGTTTCAACCTTATAATAAAATTGACAAAACCATCGGGGGTGTAAGAGAGAATGACAAAATAGGGGAAGATCACACCACCTTTGAGAAATCAAGGGGAGTGTTTGAGGCCATGAACTTTTCAATTATACACCTTGTTCTTCCTTTGTTTGAATGAGAATTCAAGAATGTCCTGCACCTTGGGGCATTTCTTGAAGCAAAAGTGCATGGGACGCTAGGCAGGGTCCCGAAATCTATATGTTTAGCCGGATAGACTAATCTAAGTCTAGCCAAAGACTCTAAACAAAGGCGCACTTGGGAGGCATTCCCAACGTTATCCCTAGGATTTAAATTTCACGTTATTAATTCTTGCTTTTTCTCTTTTTAAGTACATTTTGTGTTTTGTCTAGATTACTTTTGTACTAACCAAGCAGATTCTCCGTCCTAAATTGCTCCTCAACGAAGAACCATTCGTCAAAGAAGGTAACCAAGCTCAAAAGGGAAAGAAAAATTTGAAGAAGGCAGGCAAACACAGTCCACGCCACTCACACACGTGTGAGTAGGCGTGGAAATTTTCCAGAAGGCCGCCACGCCCGCTCACACGCGTGTGAGTAGGCGTGGAAATCTTCCAGAAACCAGCCACACTGATAAGCACCAAGAATAGCACTTATAAGGGGTCTTTATTAGATTAAAATCACATCGTTTTGGCATCCAGTTACAACAATTGCATGCATTTCAGCTCAAATGCGATCAGTTTCCTCTAACAACATTTCTGGAAAGAGTTTTGAAGCATTTTACAGGTTGGAAAGGGATTTGAAGCTAATGGAACAAAAGGATGAACAAGCCTACAGGCAGTAACGCCCCACGCAGCCTCACACGCGTGTGGCTGGGCGTGGAATTATTCCAGAGAGCCTCCACGCCACTCACACGCGTGTGAGCAGGCGTGGTCGGGCCAAGGGTTATTTTGGGAAAATTGTTCATTTTCTTTGTCACCTATATAAATCCCTTTTTGTCCAAAACCTAAGGGGGAGGAGGAGTTTTAGAGATCAGAAAATTGATAGAATAGGATAGTTAGATCTAGAGGGTTTTCTCCCCTCTTGGGGGAAAATTCCTTTCATCTATAGGTAGAATAGATCAAGGGCAAGAAGGAAGATTGGGATTCAAGATCAAGGTTATAAGATCTCCTTTTCCAAGGGGTGGTAACCATTCTCTTTAATTTCTAATTCAATACTTGTTTCTCTGAATTCCCTTTCCCTTTTCTTGTTTCTTAATATGCTAGAGTAGATTAAAAGGGGATTGGTGGCCCCATGGTAGATCTATGTGGATGTTTAATATTATAGCTCTAATTTGTGAATTGCTTGCTTGTTGGATGTTGAACTTGTGTGGTTGATGTTCTTTAAGCTTTGTGCCTTTTGTGGCCACATTAGGTAGCAAACCCAAAGGAAGTGAGTGTGCGCGCGATAGCGGCCACCCACGAGCCTCACTCACCCATATCTCTGCTCTTAGTTCGAAAGAACAAGATCCGAGAGGAGTGGTAGACAAAGTGTTCGATGAAATGCCCCAACCGAATGAGGATGTGGGAGTCCAAAGTGTGACGTCACTTGGTAGTGTGCCATGAACTCCCTAGTCTATTCCACAACTTGCATTCACAAAACCAACCAAAGATAAACCACATGGAAAAGCCTAAAGCTCCAATCTCCACTTTACTTTTCTTTATTTTACACAACCTTTTTATTAACCTTCCCCTCATACCAATGAATCCAACTCCTAGCCATTCCCGTAACTCTTTTCCTTCAACCTCTTAGATGCCAACACACCCATTCGATTCCCATTCGTCATCCTTGAGAGACACGACACTCGGGGAGTTTTGACTCTTCATTTTACTAAACACACTTCACATACCCACTCACCCCATACACTACACCACGTCAAATTGGCGCCGTTGCCGGGGATGGCAAACGGTTTCGAATAGTGTTGACATCTTAGAAGTAGATTTTTAAGAGTTCTTGAATTGCTTTCTTTTTGTTTATTTTGTTTTCTTATTTTTGTTACTTGTTTGAGAAGTGAGCTTAAATTGCCTTGTATATCTTGTGCTCACTTGCAATTACTTTTAGTTGCAAAATTATTTGTTTTGGGACTTTTGGCTAAGCTATTGTGCAGGAAATTCTCCTTAAGCAAACCTCTTGAAGCTTGCCAATAAGTGCTAAAATGAACCCCCATGATTACCCACATCATGGAGGACAATCTTATGGATATCCTCAACCCCAACCATATCCCTACTACCCCCATCCCATTTATACTTACCCTCCACCAACATACCATTACCCATTTCCACATCACCATTTACCACCTCTATATCACTATCCATTTCATACATACAATCTTTACCCACACCCATGTGAAACACCATCTCCACTGATGTTGTGTGTTGTGGTGAAGGTTGATAAAAGGTTGTGTAAAGTAAGGAAAAGTGAAGTGGAGATTGGGGCTTTAGGCTTTTCTATGTGGTTTATCTTTGGATGGTTTTATGAATGCAAATTGCGGAATAGACTAGGGAGTTCATGGCACACTACCAGGTGGCGTCACACTTTGGACTCCCACATCCTCATTCGGTTGGGGCATTTCATCGAACACTTTGTCTACCACTCCTCTCGGATCTTGTTCTTTCGAACTAAGAGCGGAGATGTGGGTGAGTGAGACTCGTGAGGGGCCGCTATCGCGTGCACACTCACTTCCTTTGGGTTTGCTACCTAATGTGGCCACAAAAGGCACAAAGCTTAAAGAACATCATCCACACAAGTTTAACATCCATCAAGTAAGCAATTCACAAATTATAACGATAATATTAAACATCCACATAGATCTACCATGGGGCCACCAATCCCCTATATAATCTACTCTAACATAATAAGAAACAAGAAAGGGAAAGGGAATTCAAAAAAACAAGTATTGAATTAGAAATTAAAGAGAATGGTTACCACCCCTTGGAAAAGGATATCTTACAACCTTGATCTTGAATCCCAACCTTCCTTCTTGCCCTTAATCTATTCTATCTATGAATGGAAGGAATTTTCCCCCAAAGAGGGGAGAAAACCCTCTAGATCTATACTACTCTCTCAATTTTCTAATCCTCCTTAGGTTTTGGGACAAAAGGGATTTATATAGGTGGCAAAGAAAAGGGACAAGTTTCCCAAAATAACCCTTGGCCCGACCACGCTTGCTCACACGCATGTGAGGCGGCGTGGGGCGTTACTGCATGTTGGCTTGTTCATCTTTTTGCTCCATTTTAGCTTCAAATACCTTTCCAACCTGTAAATTGCTTCAACACTCTTTCTAGAAATGTTGTTAGAGGAAACTGATCGCATTTGAGCTGGAATGCATGTGATTGTTGTAATTGGATGCCAAAACGATGTGATTTTAATCTAATAAAGACCCCTTATAAGTGCTATCCTTGGTGCTTATCAAAGTTTCCACACTTAAACCTTGCTTGTCCTCAAGCAAGCATACTTTTCTAAACCCTAATCATGTAAGCACCAAGGATAGTTCTTTCTTTCACGGTTAACCAATCAAGTGATGTGTAGGTGTTCGGAGTTGAGCGGGTGAAATCTCCTAGACTATCTACCAAGACTGCTAAACTCTTGCCAACCAAATGTAAGAAATATGCTAAGGAAGTTAAGTCTCAGGAAATATAACATAAAAAAGTTTTTGTTCACACCTTCAAGCATGCAAAAGGCAAAATGGTTTCACCTTGTATTTTCTAGGGGCCTCCAACCGATCCGACTAGTGGGAACGATGCTCACCCCCTAGCCAATTCCGATCCGACTAGTGGGAACGATGCTCACCCCCTAGCCAATTTCCACCTGACTAGTGGGAACGATGCTCACCCCCTAGCCAATTTCCACCTAACGCCAGGGAACGATGCTCACCCCCTAGCCAATTTCCACCTAACGCCAAAGCCCCTTTACATTAAAATAAGTGAGGCAGGGACATGGACCGCTCATCGCCATGACTTGGGCGATCACTCTATTTTCTCACCTCCTAGGATAACGTCATCGGGCTGCCCGACTTCACATGGAGATCCATGCTTTTTCGAAGGTCAGTGCAATGGGTGCCCGAATCCTAGGGAGGCGGCTCACCTCCTCTCAATTTTCTCTTCTCCTAGGAACGAGGCGGCTCACCTCCTCTCAATTTTCTCTTCTCCTAGGAACATTTTGGCTCACCTCCTCTCAATTTTCTCTTCTCCTAGGAACATTTTAAAGTGGACAACCGACTTTTTCTCTTCTCCTAGGAACATTTTAAAGTGGACAACCGACTCCAGCTCTTCTCCTAGGAACATTTTAAAGTGGACAACCGACTCCAGATATAGCATTCGAAGACTATGGTTGAACACTTCCTAGCGAGAAGGCTTCCCTCAACTTTTATCTCTGGGAGTGGCCCTTTTTAAAGCCTTTATTCACGCTTCACCATATCAACCCCTCATGCCTTTTTCTAGAGATTAGGGTTCACCATATCAACCCCTCATGCCTTTTTCTAGAGATTAGGGATTGCCATATCAACCCCTCATGCCTTTTTCTAGAGATTAGGGATTGTTTTCACTCAAAGCTCACTTAGGCTCTCCTTTTGCCCCATGTCCTGCTAAGATTAGTTCCATTTCCGGGTTTCGCAATTCTTATCTTTCTAAAACTCAAGGGGTTTACACTCCCACTTCGAGTGATCCTTGACTAAGGTTCAAACAAAATACAAGGTGAAAGCATGCAAGCACACATAAAAATTTTCAATTTTTGGGTCAATTGTGCAAATTGGTGCAAAGTGTGCAAACTTTCAAAGCATATTTAAGACATCCAATTCTTGGCACAAGGTTAGGAGCCCTCCTAGATAGTATTGACAATAACACACCCTCTAGGTTCCTATACCTTATCACTTAATCACTTAACTACTTCAAGAAGCATACACCCTTTCCACACTTAGAAATAAACATCGTCCTCGATGTTTCCATAAGGAACGGAGGAAAAAGAATATATGTCTAAGGGTTCTACACACGCCCCTTTTCCACACTTAAAAGTGTGAACTGGGCTAAACAGTTCTAGCAAACAAACTACATCTATCACAACAATTTCATGCAGCTCTTCATTTGCGATTCTAGAAAATAAAGCTTAATCAAAATAGGGCATTGAAAAAGAAATACTTACAATTTGTATCCTTAGAAAAGTTTTGCAATCTGAGTTTGCCCTTTCAAGATCGGTCTTTCATTGCTGTTGGTGGAGTGGTCCTTTCTTCTTTTATTTGTGGGTTGCCTCCCATAAGCGCCACGTTTAACGTCTTTGGCTAGACGAAACGTGCAAGATAAAACATAAAAATAATCGCAGGTAAAACTATAAACAGAAATAAAAGGATTGTCCACAATCAAATGATCAGAGTTAACAGATCACAAGTCATCATCATTAAGATTTGTCTTTTCATCTTCTTCAGTTTCTCCTTTCCTTTATGCTCTCCTGATTTCCTCGATCTCTCTTGAGATTTCATCCAACTTTTGCATTTGCTCCAAGTGCAATTGGTATTGGAAATTCTGGAGGGATCTCCAATTAGTGACCGGGGTGAACTAGCTTGGAATGTTGAAAGTAGAGGAGTTGGGGTCTCGCTCTTCAGGTTGTGGTGGAGGTACGGACGGTCCGGGTTTTCTCGATGGTGGTGAATACATTGAAGAGTCCAACGGTGAGTACATTTCCGAAAGAGAAGGGGAGTTAAATGACATTGGAGAAGGGGTGAATCCTGGGGACGTCATGGGCGTGTTAGCGTGATCATCCGCCATCTCCTCATCCATTCTTGTTCCCGCTAGCTGTCTCAGCCGAAGTTTTGCAATGTCCTCGGGAGATAAGGGAACTACATGTGCTCCTGGGAGTCGATGTTCAAACCAATTCATTTTCATCTGATTGCCCAAGGAAATGCATAACCTTGTCACCAAGGGGCCTATGAAGATCGCCCTGGCTGATTCTTGCTGTTGTGCAACAAGCAAGTTTCTACAAATTGCGCTCATGTTCACCGAGTTTCCGGTGTCCATACTCCAAAGCATAAACAGTTCCGCCTTTGAGACTCGGTCATAAGTCTCAGGCCTTCCTTCCCAAGAATGAGCGATCACTTTCCACAGAACCTTTAAATCCTCCCTTACAATCTGAGAGACTCTCACTCTTGACCCCTCCCAGTCGACTCCTTGTCTTGCAATTTTCGACCAATATGCCCTTGGTAAATCTCTGTCTCCAAAGTCATGCCTCAGTCTCCTGTACCAGTGCTTTGACTGGTCTTCCTCATTGTAAAATCCAAGGAGAACTCCTAAATGGTTGGCCGATATATTATAGTCCTGATTGAAGAGTCTAAACTGAATGGTGGGGCTGTAGAGATCTCCAGCCATTCCATCAACTTTCAAGCTTGCGATGAACTCATGTACTAGAGGGATAAAAGTATCATGTCTCCAGCTTAGCAGGTTGTTCCAATATGGCTCTGCAATCAACCTTTCCAGTCCATATTTGCACTCATAGTCCTCCAATGCTCTCAAATCCACATACCTCCATTGCACAATAAGGTAGTTTAACAATTGCCTATACCGACCCAGCATGGTAGCAGTCATCAGCAGAATTTGAGTTCCGGTAGGCACTTCTATGTAACGATTGTTAGCGTCCCTGGCATTGTTTTCACCTACAGGAGCTTTCCCTCTCTGGAGCCTTTGAGCGATCTGTTGTGCAAGGTCATATGGCGAAGACATCTTTTCCTATATCATAGGTAATCAAAGCAACGCAAGGAAAAACACTTGCCAAACTTAAATATTGACTATGAACAATATTGCACATATCTTAAAGAGAAATTATAACAATTCAATGCATGCAACCATCATTTTGATATCCATCAACAATTCTAACCCTTACATGCAAGAACTAGCTCATACCATTCCATACTCATTTCATAGTCAAAAGGTCAACACATGGTCAACTTCATCTTCTACCTCTAGACTAGCTCAAGGTTGAAAAATGGAAGTTTCATGAAAGTTAAAATTGGACCACCTAACTAGTAGAATATAGCAATGTAGTGCCTATAGAGTAGGAAAGTTGCAAACTTTACCAACCATGCTCACTATATCAACAAGGATCTCATCATGACAAGAAAATACTCAAATCAAGCAATTTCAAGATCTAGTCACAAAGAGATGTTAAAACATGAAATTTCTAGTCTATAGAAGCAATGTAGGCTCAATATAAGTCTATCAAGTCATCTCACAACAATATATCTCAAGAAAAATGTCATACAAGAAAAACCCATGGATATATTCTTCAAAATAGAACAAGTTCTTCATTAAACAAGTAAATAGGAAAGAAGAGTGTGTTCATACCTTAGAAATGACTTAGAATCTTTGAGAAAAGTTGAGAGACTTGGAAGGAAATGCTTAGAAAGTGTATATTTTCAGCTTGGGAGAGTTCTTGCTCGTGGTAGGGAAGAAATGAAATAAGGAAAGGGTTTTAAACCACTTCGCGCGTAAATCCGCGAAAAGGTCTGGTGCCCGTCCACGCACGCTACCACGCATGGTGGTAGGCGTGGGAGCTCTCTGGTTTATTCCCACGCCTGCTCACACGCGTGTGAGCGGCGTGGAGGCTTTTTGGAAATTTTCCACGCCTAGCCACACGCGTGGTGGTGGCGTGTTTGTGCAAAAGCCTACCTCGGTTTCCCTTCCTTCCTTGGCTAGCGATGATTTTTGTCAAATGATTGCGGGCGATTTATAACTCTCGGGTGTTGAATCTGTACTTGTTAGCTCAACCGAGGTTATAGAAATATTATTGAAATAAAACTAAGTAAAACATACTATAGAAAATAAGAATAATTTTGAGAAAAAGTAAGATAACATTGGGACTGCCTCCCAAGTGCGCCATGGTTTTATGTCTCCTGGCCAGACATGGTGTGGCCTATCCTTCAAGGCACACAGACTTCGGGACCTTACCTAGCGTCCCATGAACCTTTGCTTCAAGGAATGTCCCAAGGTGGGAAATATCCTTGAATACCCACATAAATAAAGGAAGAGCAACATGCATGTTTGGAAAAATTTTGGCATCAAACACCCTCTTTAACTCTTCTAGGATGGTGTCTACTTCCTTTCTTTTTTTCTCTCTTTCCCCCCTAAAGATTTTTTCATTTGTTTCTAACCATATCTCCTCACTCCCTTCTTCAATCTCGAGTGTGGTCAACTTTCTCCACTAAACTCTTTTCATAAGATCAAACGTGAAAGTCCTATCATTTCCCACCATCTCTTCCTCACACTCCTTTCTCTCATCTTCCCAAAAATTACTCTCACTCTCACAAGAGTAGAACGAAGCGTCATCCCCCTCACTCATCAACTCATTCTCACCCAAGACAAAGGATTCATCTTCCGAAAAGTTAAAGCAATCATAATCATTAGCAAACAAGATAGAATCCTTACAATTATCAATCAATATATCAAAACTTTCCATGGAATCATCCTCCCGAAATTTAAAGCAATCATAATCACATGTAATGGAAATATTAATGCAAAGGGAGTCATCCACACAAGTGTCAAGGGTGTTTTCAAAAAGAGCACAAGGATTTTCAAGAGTATTAATGCAAGAAGGATTAAGAATTTTACCACATTTTGGCTTTTCGTCTTCCCACACTAGCTCAATGTCCTCATCCTCACTCTCCATCTCTACCTCCTCTTGATTTTCCAATTCGGAGATTGGAACTTCTTCAAGCACCGGGGCATAATAATCCTCTACTCCTTCGAAACTCTCCTCTCCCCTAGCATTTCGCGCTTTTTCAACCTCTTGTAGAATCCTTGGATGGGCTCCCAAAGTGGGGATGTCATCTATAATGGTGGAGTTGGCTCAGGATCCATTGATCTTCATGAGCTCCTCCATCATGGACAACATCTTCGTTTCAACCTCTTCTAGTGGAAGTCCTTCCTCCCGGAGGGTAGCGAGATAGTCTTTCAATTCGCTCTTGATTTCGGCTTTTAAATTAGCTGTATCCTCCTTGGCCATCCTCGTGAATGCATCAATTTTCGCGTTTAGAATTTCAATTTCGTTCGAGGCCGGTGGGATAGAGTTACAAGGATTGGTATGGGTATTATATGGGAAAGAGGGTGATGTTTCAAAGGAATGGGTAGTATTGTTTTCTAGATGAATTTGTGATGGAGGTGGGTAGTAGGTGTTTAGGTGGGGATTTGACTCGTGAGTATAGCTTGGGTCGAGTTGTTTCATCATTTGCACAAGCTTATTCTCTATGTTTTGGGATATTTCTTTGGAGCTTAACGAGTCATTTTGATGATTGGAGTATTGTGAAGGGTAATTTTCTTGGAAAGGTGGAGGTGGTGTTTCATATGGATATTGGTGATGATTGGGTGTATGAAATGGATATGGATAGGGAGGTGGTAAATGGTGGTGTGGAAATGGGTAAGGGTATGGAGGTGGGCAATGGTATGTTGGTGGAGGGTAAGCATAAGTAGGATGGGGGTAATAGGGATATGGTTGGGGTAGAGGATTTCTGTAGGATTGTCCTCCATGATGTGGGCAACCATGGGGATTCATTTTAGCACTTATTGGCAAGCTTCAAATGATTTGATAAAGAAAATTTCCTGCACAATAGCTTAGCCAACAACAAATATTTGCAACTAAAAGTAGTTGCAAGTGAACAATAGAATATTCAAAGCAATTTAAGCTCACTTCTCAAACAAGTATCAAAAATAAGAAAACAATATAAACAAAAAGAAAGAAATTCAAGAACTCTTAAAATTCTACTTCTAAGATGTCAACACTATTCGAAACCGTTTGCCATCCCCGGCAACGTCGCCATTTTGATGTTGTGTGTTGTGGTGAGGTGAATGTGAAAGTGGTAAAACGAAGAGTCAAGATTCCCCGAGTGTTGTGTCTCTCAAGGATGGCGAATGGGAATCGAATGGGTGTGATGGCATCCAAGAAGTTGAAGGGAAAGAGTTACTGAAATGGCTAGGAGTTGGTTTCATAGGTATGAGGGGAAGGTTGATAAAAGGTTGTGTAAAGTAAGGAAAAGTGAAGTGGAGATTGGGGCTATAGGCTTTTCTATGTGGTTTATCTTTGGATGGTTTTATGAATGCAAATTGCGGAATAGACTAGGGAGTTCATGGCACACTACCAAGTGGCGTCACACTTTGGACTCCCACATCCTCATTCGGTTGGGGCATTTCATCGAACACTTTGTCTACCACTCCTCTCGGATCTTGTTCTTTCGAACTAAGAGCGGAGATGTGGGTGAGTGAGACTCGTGAGTGGCCGCTATCGCGCGCACACTCACTTCCTTTGGGTTTGCTACCTAATGTGGCCACAAAAGGCACAAAACTTAAAGAACATCATCCACACAAGTTCAACATCCATCAAGCAAGCAATTCACAAATTATAACGATAATATTAAACATCCACATAGATCTAACATGGGGCCACCAATCCCCTATATAATCTACTCTAACATAATAAGAAACAAGAAAGGGAAAGGGAATTCAAAGAAACAAGTATTGAATTAGAAATTAAAGAGAATGGTTACCACCCCTTGGAAAAGGAGATCTTACAACCTTGATCTTGAATCCCAACCTTCCTTCTTGCCCTTAATCTATTCTATCTATGAATGGAAGGAATTTTCCCCCAAAGAGGGGAGAAAACCCTCTAGATCTATACTACTCTCTCAATTTTCTGATCCTCCTTAGGTTTTGGGACAAAAGGGATTTATATAGGTGGCAAAGAAAAGGGACAAGTTTCCCAAAATAACCCTTGGCCCGACCACGCTTGCTCACACGCGTGTGAGTGGCGTGGGGGCTCTCTGGAATGATTCCACGCCCATCCACACGCATGTGAGGCGGCGTGGGGCGTTACTGCATGTTGGCTTGTTCATCTTTTTGCTCCATTTTAGCTTCAAATACCTTTCCAACCTGTAAATTGCTTCAAAACTCTTTCTAGAAATGTTGTTAGAGGAAACTGATCGCATTTGAGCTGGAATGCATGTGATTGTTGTAATTGGATGCCAAAACGATGTGATTTTAATCTAATAAAGACCCCTTATAAGTGCTATCCTTGGTGCTTATCATCCACCTTTCCAAGAAAATTACCCTTCACAATCACCCAATATTCAAGAAATTGACTCATTAAGCTCCAAAGAAATATCTCAAAGCATAGAGAGTAAGCTTGCACAAATGATGAGAACAATCGACCCAAGCTATACTCCCGAGTCAAATCCATTCCCTACTTCCCACCTAAACACTTTCTACCCACCTCCATCAAAAATTTATCTAGAAAACAATACTACCCATTTCTTTGAAACATCACCCTCTTTCCCATATAATACCATACAAATCCTTGCGATTATACCCCACCAGCCACCGATGAAATTGAAATCCTAAAAGCAAAAATAGACGAATTCACGAGGATGGCCAAGGAGGACACGGCTAAATTGAAAGCCGAAATCAAGAGCGAATTGAAAGACTATCTCGCTACCCTCCGGGAGGAAGGACTTCCACTAGAAGAGGTTGAAACGAAGATGTTGTCTATGATGGAGGAGCTCATGAAAATGAATGAGCCCTGAGCCAACTCCGCCATCATAGATGACATCCCCACTTTGGAAGCTCATCCAAGGATTGTACAAGAGGTCGAAAACGAGCAAAATGCTAAGGAAGAGGAGAGCTTTGGAGAAATAGAGGATTGTTATGCCCCGGTGCTTGAAGAAGTTCCAATTTTTGAATTGGAAGATCAAAAGGAGGTAGAGATGGAGAGTGAGGATGAGGACATAGAAGTAGTGTGGGAAGATGAAGAGCCAAAATGTGGTAAAATTCCTAATCTTTATTGCGCTAATATTCTTGAAAGTCCTAGTGCTCTTTTTAAAAACACCCTTGACACTTGTGTGGATGACTCCTCTTGCATTAATATTTCCATTACATGTGATTATGATTGCTTTAAATTTCGGGAGGATGACTCCATGAAAAGTTTTGATATATTGACTAATGCTTGTAAGGATTCTATCTTGTTTAAACACGAGTATGATTGCTTTAACTTTTTAGAAGATGAATCCTTTGTCTTGGGTGAGAGTGAGTTGATGAGTGAGGGGGATGATGCTTCATTTTACTCATGCGAGAGTGAGAGTAATTTTTGGGAAGACGAGAGAAAGGAAGGTGAGGAAGGGATGATAGGAAATAATAGGTCTTACACGTTCGATCTTATAGAGAAAGTTGAGTGGAGAGAGTTGACCACACTCGAGATTGAGGAAGGGAGTGTGGAGATATGGTTTGAATCGAATGAGAAGATCTTTAGGAGAAGAGAGGGTGAGGAAAAAGGAAGTGAACACCATCCTAGAAGAATTAAGGAGGGTGTTTGAGCTTAAAAATCTTTCATTCATGCATTTTGTTCTTCCTTTATTCTTGTGGGAGTTCAAGGATGTTTCCAATCTTGGGACATTCCTTGAAGCAAAGGTTCACGGGACGCTTGGTAAGGTCCCAAAATCTGTGTGCCTTGAAGGATAGAGCACACAACGTCTGGCCAGGAGACGTTAAACCATGGCGTACTTGGGAGGCAGTCCCAATGTTATCTTACTTTTTCTCAAAAATTTTTCTTATTTTCTATAGTATGTTTTACTTAGTTTTATTTCAATAATGTTTCTATAACCTCGGATGAACTAACAAGTACAGATTAAACACCCGAGAGTTATAAGTTGCCCGCAATCAATCAACGAACATCATCACTAACAAAGGAAAGAAGGGAAACAAGGTAAGCTTTTGCACAGCACGGCTTCCACGCCACCACCACGCGTGTGGATAGGCGTGGAAAACTTCCAGAGAGCCACCACGCCGCTCACACGCGTGTGAGCAGGCGTGGGAATAAACCAGAGAGCTCCCACGCCTACCACCACGCGTGGTAGCGTGCGTGGACGGGCACCAGACTTTTCGCGGATTTTCGCGCGAAGTGGTTTAAAACCCTTTCCTTGCTTCATTTCTTTCCCACCACGAGCAAGAACTCTCCCAAGCTGAAAATATACAGTTTCTAAGCATTTCCTTCCAAGTCTCTCAACTTTTCTCAAAGATTCTAAGTCATTTCTAAGGTATGAACATACTCTTCTTTGCTATTTACTTGTTTAATGAAGAACTTGTTCTATTTTGAAGAATATATCCATGGGTTTTTCTTGAGATATATTGTTATGAGATGACTTGATACACTTGTATTGAGCCTACATTGCTTCTATAGACTAGAAATTTCGTGTTTTAACATCTCTTTGTGACTAGATCTTGAATTGCTTGATTTGGGTTTTCTCTTGTCATGATGAGATCCTTGTTGATATAGTAAGCATGGTGGGTAAAGTTTGCAACTTTCCTACTCTATAGGCACTACATTGCTATATTCTACTAGTTAGATGGTCCAATTTTAACTTTCATGAAACTTCCATTTTTCAACCTTGAACTAGTCTGGAGGTAGAAGATGAAGTTGACCATGTGTTGACCTTTTGACTATGCCATGAGTATGGAATGGTATGAGCTAGTTCTTGCATGTATAGGATAAAATTGTGGATGGATATCAAAATGATGGTTGCATGCATTGAATTCTCATGAATTTTTCTTTAAGATATGTGCAATATTGTTCATAATCAATATTTAAGATTCTCATGAATTCGATGTTAGAACTGTTTCGCCCAGTTCACATTTTTAAGTGTGGAAAAGAAAACAGGGGCGTGTGTAGAACCCTTAAACATATATCCTTTTTCCTCCGTTCCCTATGGAAACATCGAGGACGATGTTCATTTCTAAGTGTGGAAAGGGTGTATGCTTCTTGAAACAGTTAAGTGATTAAGTGATAAGGTATAGGAACCTTGAGGGTGTGTTATTGTCAATACTATCTAGGAGGGTTCCTAACCTTGTGCCAAGAATTGAATGTCTTAAATATGCTTTGGAAGTTACACTTTGCACCAATTTGCACAATTGACCCAAAAAATTGAAAATTTTTATGTGTGCTTGCATGCCTTCACCTTGTATTTTGTTTAGACCTTAGTCAAGGATCACTTGAAGTGGGAGTGTAAACCCCTTGAGTTTTAGAAAGATAAAAATTCCGAAGCCCGGAAATTGAACTAATCTTAGCAGGACATGGGGCAAAAGGAGAGCCTAAGTGAGCTTTGAGTGAAAACAATCCCTAATCCCTAGAAAAAGGCATGAGGGGTTGATACGGTGAAACGTGAATAAAGGCTTTAAAAAGGGCCACTCCCAGAGGTAAAATTTGAGGTGAGCCTTCTCGCTAGGAAGTGTTCAACCATAGTCTTCGAATGCTATATCTGGAGTCGGTTGTCCACTTAAAATGTTCCTAGGAGAAGAGAAAATTGAGAGGAGGTGAGCCGCCTCGCTAGGATTCGGGCACCCATTGCACTGACCTTCGAAAAGGCATGGATCTCCATGTGAAGTCGGGTAGTCCGATGACGTTATCCTAGGAGGTGAGAAAATAGAGCGATCGCCCAAGCCATGGCGATGAGCGGTCCATGTCCCTGCCCTCACTTATTTTAATGTAAAGGGGCTTTGGCGTTAGGTGGAAATTGGCTAGGGGGTGAGCATCGTTCCCACTAGTCGGAAATTGACGTTATATCTATCTCCTGAGACTTAACTTCCTTAGCATATTTCTTACATTTGGTTGGCACGAGTTTAGCAGTCTTGATAGATAGTGTAGGGGATTTCACCCGCTCAATTCTGAACATCTACACATCACTTGATCAAATTAACCGTGAGAGAAAAACTATCCTTGGTGCTTACATGATTAGGGCTTAGAAAAGTATGCTTGCTTGAGTACAAGCAAGGTTTAAGTGTGGAAAGTTTGATAAGCACCAAGAATAGCACTTATAAAGGGTCTTTATTAGATTAAAATCGCATCGTTTTGGCATCCAGTTACAACAATTGCATGCATTTCAGCTCAAATGCGATCAGTTTCCTCTAACAACATTTTTGGAAAGAGTTTTGAAGCATTTTACAGGTTGGAAAGGGATTTGAAGCTAATGGAACAAAAGGATGAACAAGCCTACATGCAGTAACGCCCCACGCAGCCTCACACGCGTGTGGCTGGGCGTGGAATTATTCCAGAGAGCCTCCACGCCACTCACACGCGTGTGAGCAGGCGTGGTCGGGCCAAGGGTTATTTTGGGAAAATTGTTCCTTTTCTTTGTCACCTATATAAATCCCTTTTTGTCCAAAACCTAAGGGGGAGGAGGAATTTTAGAGATCAGAAAATTGATAGAATAGGATAGTTAGATCTAGAGGGTTTTCTCCCCTCTTGGGGGAAAATTCCTTTCATCTATAGGTAGAATAGATCAAGGGCAAGAAGGAAGATTGGGATTCAAGATCAAGGTTGTAAGATCTCCTTTTCCAAGGGGTGGTAACCATTCTCTTTTATTTCTAATTCAATACTTGTTTCTTTGAATTCCTTTTCCCTTTTCATGTTTCTTAATATGCTAGAGTAGATTAAAAGGGGATTGGTGGCCCCATGGTAGATCTATGTGGATGTTTAATATTATAGCTCTAATTTGTGAATTGCTTGCTTGTTGGATGTTGAACTTGTGTGGTTGATGTTCTTTAAGCTTTGTGCCTTTTGTGGCCACATTAGGTAGCAAACCCAAAGGAAGTGAGTGTGCGCGCGATAGCGGCTACCCACGAGCCTCACTCACCCATATCTCTGCTCTTAGTTCGAAAGAACAAGATCCGAGAGGAGTGGTAGACAAAGTGTTCGATGAAATGCCCCAACCGAATGAGGATGTGGGAGTCCAAAGTGTGACGTCACTTGGTAGTGTGCCATGAACTCCCTAGTCTATTCCACAACTTGCATTCACAAAACCAACCAAAGATAAACCACATGGAAAAGCCTAAAGCTCCAATCTCCACTTTACTTTTCTTTATTTTACACAACCTTTTTATTAACCTTCCCCTCATACAAATCAATCCAACTCCTAGCCATTCCCGTAACTCTTTTCCTTCAACCTCTTAGATGCCAACACACCCATTCGATTCCCATTCGTCATCCTTAAGAGACACGACACTCGGGGAGTTTTGACTCTTCGTTTTACTAAACACACTTCACATACCCACTCATCCCATACACTACACCACGTCACACACCCACTCCCACGCGTGTGAGTGGCGTGGTCGGGCATCAGAAAAACTGCGTAAATAAGGCGCAAATGTGTTCTAACCCTTGCCCATTTCTCATTTCACCACATCCAAAAGCTAAGAGCTTCATCCAAGGTAAGGTTAGCCTCCTCCAAAGCAATTCTTGGTACAAGTCCCTTGAATTTCCTTCCTAAGCTCTTTAAAAGGTAACATTCTTTCTCTCCATTTTTCCTTTACATCTATTAGAATTTATTTTCTTTGGAAGGCATATTTGTATGAATGAATGTGGTTTGATGATTTTCTTGATTGAGATGGCTTAGAAATAGACTTTAGGACTTGCTTGGAACCTACATTTGCTATTAAAAGATGAACATTGCAAGATTTGAGAAATGCTTTATATCTAGATTGCAAACCCTAGGAGATTTGGGTGTAATCTTATTTATGATAAATTGGGAATATGAAATATGAAATGTGTAAGTTCCTTGCTTTCTAGGCTTTGAGAATGATGACCCCCACTTATTACTTTGTCAAATTCAAAATGCTATTGCTTTCTCATTTTTCAATTCCTACCTAGCTAAGGGAAGAAGAAGAAGTTGACTTTATATTAACCATTTTTGAATCTTACATGATATTACCTATATATGACATGTTCATTTTCTTGAAAGAAGCATGAATGAAGTAAATGCAATGGATGGATTCTATATAAGCCCACATATTGTTCAAATCTCGTTGATTGTATCTAGGCAATGTCTTCCCACTCATCCACTGCTAATCAAGAAGAAATGAGGGCTAGAGAAGGAAAAGCCCCTATGATGGAAACTGAACTGATTGAGCCCAAAGAAGAGAGGAATGAAAGACTCGTGGAACAAAGGATACTTTTAATGGAGAAGCAGCAGAGACGTTTTGAGTATGTTGTCTACCTTCCGACAACCAGTTGGAAATTCATTGATTTAGCGACATTGAGTCCTTTTCAATGCCGAAACTCGCTAGCATGCCTCATTCATCAACCTTTTTGGAGTAAAATTTTTGGATGTACCAAGGAGGACCAAGAGAGCATGTGGTACAGGGAACTTCCAATTGATTTTGGTGACTCAGAGACTCCAAGGAATTATTGGAAGAAGGTTGCAAAACCAGGAGTTGAGTGGAGTGGATCGAGGGTACTACGATCTCAGCTGAGAAGAGACGACATTCGAATTATCCGACGAATAATTGCTCAATCTTGGGAAGGACGCAGAGGAAATTTTGCAAAAGTCTACAGGACTGACCTATTTGCACTTTGGAGCATGGACACAAATACACCCGTAAACATGGGGTGGTGTGCAAAAGATGGTTGAAGGCACAACAATCTAAAAAAGTCGCTTCTTTGTTCGTAGGACCATTAGTCACTCAACTGTGCCTTGGTTTAGGGTATCAGGCAAAGTTGGAAGAAACGAGCAAGGTTCTGAAAAGCGCAGCAATGACTCCGTTGTCTATGACGGATTTATCTTAGCTAAAAATTGGTCAAAACTTGCGGATGAGGACGGGAACAAGGGCGACTAAGAAAAAATTACCCAAGAAACCAAAGGAGAGAGTCAATCTATCACCTCCCTCTCCATCCTCAGAATCTCCCGAACCAAACACACCGAGGGAACAAATCCCATCCCCTTCGGACAATCAACATCATTCTTCGCCAACCCTATCTCTGAATATGTCAATCTCCAATGATACCCCACCTTCAGAAAATCAGACTCCTATTCCGCCACACTCATCACATGCAGCTCCAGCACGCTTCACAAAGGTCACCAATTGGGAAACAATGCAAAGATTTCAGTATGAGTTGCACATGGAACATGAAGACCTCTTGGAGCAAAGGGACGCAAGACACTATGAACTTATTCAGGATTTGAGCATGCAAATTGCATTTCTGCGAGAAGAACTGGCAAGAAGAGGACCCAGCTCAGGGCTACGACTGACATTTGAAGAGACCTTGCCTCCATAAAAATTCGGATAATGGAGTAACTATGAATCAAACTCTAAGAATCTGTTTGAGTACACTCTTTTATTTTTATCTGTTTTTATTATGCTTCAGTACTTTATGCTTTTTAATCTAGATCCTACCACGTTTCGTCCAGCCAAGGACGTTAAACGTGGCACTCTTGGGAGGTACCCCAAACTCAATAAGGATGAGATTGAACCAAGGAACTAGATGATCAAACGAGGTACAATTCTTACTTTCCATCTTTCATCTTTTATCTTTTATGCAATATTTTGTCTAGGAAAACGGATGGTCAATGCTTAAATGAAGAATTGCTACAAAAGGTATATATTCTATTCCCATTTGAAAGAAGGATGGTTGTTCAATGTTTGGTATAACATTCTTATTCTTTGAGTTAATGAATGATCTTTTTGGGTGTTAAAATTAAAAAGATTAGTCCAAGCCCATGAAACATGTAACACCCCAACTTTCACATCCAGGATTTATTACAAAATCCCTAATGGTATACATCACAGCGGAAGCTAATAATTCAAAAAGCAGAAAACTGGGTGTTACCGCCACGCTTAGGTATCTCTCCTATACCCAAACGCACAGGCTAAACTTACAACATCAGAATCCATCCAAAGTCCAACTTAATACAAGTGGACATAATTATTCCAAGGTGTCTATTCTAGGATCTCAACCTCAACCTCCATCCTATTCAGAGCTCATCGGCTACCTGGGCATACCCACGCTAGACTTCATCTGATAAGGTACACAATGAAGTGTAGTTAGCGCGACGGCTAAGTAAGGATATCCATGGTCACTTGAAAATAAACAAAGGTTTTCAAGAATAATTCTCAATAATAACAAGGCGAGATAATATTACCCATCAATCGCAATCGACCTGCAAACATTCTAACAACAAGCAGTTTCACTTATTCTCAGTAATTCAAACATATAACACATTCATTAATTCACCCGTGGTTAGCTCTCACACATCACTCGTGGTACACAATTCTCGCCTTACTCATAAGTGGGGTACGAAACATATCCACTGTTAGTTATCGGTGGGGTACACAACACATCCACCTTTAATTCACGGTGGGGTACAAAACACATCCACCTTTAATTCACGAGTGGGGTACGAAACACATCCACTGTTAGTTCTCGGTGGGGTACACAACACATCCCCCTTTAATTCACGGTGGGGTACAGAACACATCCACCTTTAATTCACGAGTGGGGTACGAAACACATCCACTGTTAGTTCTCGGTGGGGTACACAACACATCCCCCTTTAATTCACGGTGGGGTACAGAACACATCCACCTTTAATTCACGAGTGGGGTACGAAACACATCCACTGTTAGTTCTCGGTGGGGTACACAACACATCCACCTTTAATTCACGGTGGGGTACAAAACACATCCACCTTTAATTCTCGCGTGGGGTACAAAACACATCCACGTTTAATTCTTGGTGGGGTACAAAACACATCCACCTTTAACTCACCACACGACTCCATAACCAATAAACTTACTCAAGTATATTTTCCCAACCCGCATGCTTAGGTTAGTATTAGTCACATCACAGAAATCCAAGTATAGGAGTCATAATAATTTTCAAACACAATTATTTTCCAAGTTAGTAAAATACACGAACACGAAAATATTATTTGAGCCTTCAAAAGATTTCACCCGGATGCCCGTAGGCTTTCAAAACATCGCAACACACAAGGTTAAAAGCATCGGGGAAAAACCGGGTCAAGAACAAGTCGAAAACGAGTCCGCGTCGCGCGGACTCGCGACTGGCCGCGCCAGCGGACGCACGGCGGACGCACGTCCGGACCGCGTCCGCTGGTTCGGCGTGCTGTGCCGAAGGCTGGGCGCCTACGGACGCGCAGCGGACGCGCGCGTCCGCGAGGCGTCCAGCCTCGCTGCCGGAGGTTTCTGCTGGCGACACTCGAAAGATCGGGCCGTTAAAAATAGTTCCCGAACTCTTTTTCACTTGAAATTTTTATGGTAGAACCTTAACTCGTAGTACTTGATGTCCATAAAAAGTTTTGGTCAAAAAGGTCCACGAATTAACACAGAAAATTACCTTTTTGCCCTTGGTCCGAAATATTCTTCTCACTGGACCAGTTTTGGAGAAATGAGCAAAAACCATACTTACACTACTCCGATCATTATGAAATTTTATATGTAGGTTCTACACTTGTTGATCTACATGTCTACAAAATTTGGAGTCAAAATGCCTTACCAATTTTTCCCAATAATTTTCGAAAGTCACTGCTGGAAACTAGTTTGGTTTTTACACAATAATTTCACAAGTATAAATTTATATGGGCATGAATACAACCTATACATGCATAAAATAGCTATAACATGTATATTAGAATTTACCAAAAATCAAAGTAAGGATTTTTGAAGCCAATTTATAGATCCATAACATAACACATAATCATCACGTAAAAATTCCTAACCGTATAATTTCCTAGCAATTGTTTATATTCAAGTGATTGAGCCAACTTAAGGGATTCCTTACCTCAATGGAAGCTTTTAAACCAAGTAGTTGCTAGTTCCTTCCTTGAATTCAAAGACCTTAAGAATATTATTACAATAACAACATTTTCATGCACTAAACATCAACACATGAATTCTAGAGATGATTTAATCCAACAAGGTTTAGGATCTTACTTACACTTAATCCTTGAGTGAGAAAAATATTTTGGAGCTCCTTGATCACAATGGAAGACTAAAATTATTTCTCCTCTTCTTTCTCTAAGGGTGTTATACGAAAATGAGAGGGAGATAGGTGATCTTGGTGTGATTTTGTTCTTGATCTACAAGCAACAAGTGCAACCTCATTAATGCCACATTAATTGCCCAATCTTAGTCTAGATTCACTTGCCACATGTCAACACCCCATGGAGTCCTTACAAGATCTCAAATCTAATTTGCCAGTTTATGCTTAAATCAGATGAATGTTCGGAGGACTATAACTTAATTCGGGAAAATTCTAATACCAAAATTATCGTAAAAATATTCCCGTCACAAATCACCAATTTTGGGAATTTTTCGGTGTCCCGCTAAATTTAGGTACAGAGTCCGTAACAATTTATCCCTTACAGTCCATTGGAAGTTTTTCTTGAACTAACTAGAAATTCAGGCTTAATCGCATGATATTTAATAATCCCAATTCTAGAAAATTCGAACTGAATCTATATCCTTAAAGTTTTCTCGGTTCGTGACAGGTACGTAGTTCGCAGCTTATCGATAACTAATCCTTAAGAGAAAAATTATTTCGAGCACCGAACAGTCTTCTCTTAAATGTCATAGCCCAAAAAAAAATTTTATAACGATATCCTCGAATCTTAACTTTGTCGGAAAAACCGAGGGGTTACAAAACACTTTTAAAGTGTGGAAAGGTGTTCCTTGTTAATTAATTCTTTGACCCAACTCTTTCTCCACCGCTCCTCATAACGACATCGAGGGCGATGTCAACTTTTAAAGTGTGGAAAGGATATCTTGCATAAGATGAGTAATCAGTTGAGTTGTAAGGTGTAAGGATAAAAGAGTGTGTTGTTGTCTGCACTATCTAGGAAGACTCTTACTTTTATGTCAAAACAAATGTTTGAAATATGCTCTGGAAGCTATCTGTGACACACACGACACATCAAAAATTGAAAACTCTGTATGATTGCATGTCTTTCGTCTTCTATTTTAGT